>NW_028262418.1:0-137354 GCF_047370975.1 Nipponia nippon
AAGCTGAGAACTGTAGTCCTGAGGGCCTCAAGATGCTGGTCAGAAATGTAGGTTCCTGGGGGCATGGGACTGTCTTGACGCCATGTTCGAAAGTCTTTGAAACCCTGCCGGCGTCATCCAGCATCAGAGATCAGGAACTGTAGCGAGACTGACTCCGAGGAACATGCAGATCAGTAGACAGAAACGGCAAGAATGCTGCAAGAAGTAGAGCTCCTTTGCAAAGTTGACACCAGCGATGTAGGAGGTGGGTAGCAGTGGGTGGGAGTGATCAGTCAAGTGGTCTGATGCCTGACCGACTGAAGGGTCCAAGAACCCTGTGTAAAGGCACACTGAGGCTGCCCCAGTTGCGGGCTGGGACCCGGCACGTGTGTGAAAGAATCTTGGCCCCTGTATTTGGACCCCTTTGCGTCCTGGCCTCTGGCCTCGGTCGGCACGCACGAGGCCGGTTGCGAGTTGCTGGTGAGAGCGGCTGAGGGCTGGCGTGTGGAGCAGGGGTTTTTGGTGGATGAGGTCCGGGCAGGCGCCGGACGAGGGTATAGAGGGGGGCCGAGCGAGCCGTGCAGGCGTTGCAGCGGCAGCTGCGGGATCTCGGCACGCGAGCCTTGGCAGGCGACGGCCGCTGGCCGGACACGGGGCGAGCTGCGTTTTGCGCGCTCAGGCTGTCTCTGCCTGGCCCCCTGGGGCGACCGCGGCTCCTTGCCAGGGGCCGGATCCTTTGGCCGGCAGTGATGCTGGTGCTGGGGCGGTGCTACTGGTGATGGCGGTACCGGGGCGGTGATGCCGGTAGTGGGGCAGTGCTGGAGGCCTCTGCGTCCTCCCGACGTTGGTGCGAATCGGTGGCCCGGTTTCTCCCACGGGCGCCTGCCACCCGGAGCGATGCCCCGTCTACCCATCGTCTGGGTGGCCATCCCCAGCCCAGCTCAGCCACCCCCGGGGGGGGCAGAGGCTGCGTTGAGCGCCCCCCCCCCCCCCGCACGCCCGCTGAGCAAACGGCCGCAGGCACGGGCGGGGCGCTGCAAAGCGAACCGGGCCGGCCTTTTAATGACGGAAAGAAGAACCGGGGGGATGTGGGAGAGGGCTGGGGATGGGCCGGGTCGGGTGCAGGTCCCTGCTGTCTGCGCTGCCGCTCTGTGCGTGGGTGGTAGGGGGGACGGTGCTGGAGCGGTGGCTTATGGGTAGCCGTAGGCGTCGGCTATCTGCATGTCGATCTCCCTCTGCACAAAAAACTGCGGCTGCCCCAGTGTCATCTGCAGGGCCGCCCGCTGCCGCTCCTCCTGGGCCCAGCTTCTTGAGGGCGCTCCCCGCTCGGGCCGCTGCTCAGGCGTGATGGGCACAGCGGACTCCTCCTGCTCCTCCAGCGGGGTGAGGCCCTAGCCCGGGGCCAGCGCGGGGTCCGAAGGCGACGCAGCGCGGAGTCGGCGGGAGGGCGCGGCAGGCGCGGCGGCATGTGCAGCTGCTGCGGCAGCCCCTCCCGCGGGGTTTGGCCCCCCGTGGGCGACAGGCGCAGCCACCGGCTGGGCCGCTTGGGTTTGGCGGCAGCCCCGGTCGCGCGCCTTGCTGCTCGATAGCGCCGCCGGTGCCGTCTCCTTCTGGCCGTCAGCTGGGGCCTCCCGGGCAGCGAGCCCCTCGCCGGCTGTCGGGGCAGGGGGCAGGGGCCTGGGGACACCAGGGGCACGCTGGGACCAGCCTGGGGCTCCGGCTGGGGCGGTTGGCGCACGGGCCCCACCGCCGCCCCCTTTGCCCCAGCGGGTGGAAGCTTTGGATGGAGGCCCGCGGGTGGGCCCTCAGGTCGGGGCCGGGGGGCGTCCTCGGCCCACGCAGTGTTTTGGCCTGGGCACCGCTTTTTGCGCAGCAGCCTGTCGTGGGGTCGCATGGCGCGGGGATGCGTGCTGCGCGCCTTCTCGAGCAGCAGCGGGCGGGGTGGGCGGGGGGGCGGCGGGGGCGGGGCGCTTTGCCCCCCGGCGTGCCCAGGGCCTCTGGAGGTGGCTGGAGCACCGAGGCGGGCCCATTGGTGTCCTCAGATGCCCTGCGGCAGGTGCCGCCCGCTTGGTGCGCGCCGCTGCCCGCCTGCCGCCCGCTGCCACCCGCCGCCTCGCCGTCCCCTGTCCGGCTTCCCCTCCGGCGGGGTTTTGGAGTGTTTTGCCACGCGGCACACCACCACCTTCTTCTTCTTGGGCGGCATGTTGTCCCGCGGGGAGGTGTCTTGCGTCTTGGGGGTGCCGGCCGGCGCGGGGCGCTTGGCCTGCCCGCCGCCCGCCTTGCCCGATCTGGGCACCACCCGGCAGGAGGTGACGCCCGGCGGCCGCGGCAAGCAGGTCAAAAGCACGCGAGGCTGCCTCCTGCAGCGCCTCCTGCACCTACTTGGTGGGGCTTCCTCTTGGGGTCCCGCGAGGGGGATGTCGGCAGCCCCGCCCAGGAGGGGCCCCGGCGTCCCCTCGCATGGCTGCCGCCGCTTGGTGCTGGGGGCAGTCGCCCTGCGCCCTGTCCTGCGGGAAGCTGGGGGAACGGACCGAGGAAGGCGATGCCCGTCGGGGCCGCCGGGGCTGTGGGGGTCCGTCGGGGCCGTCGGGGGCGGTGGCCTCCCGCTGTCCCCCAGCATGGGCGCTCTTGCCGCTGGTCTCCGCCTGTGAGGGTGCCGCCGCCCCCTGCCCTGTGCCTACTCGGAGAGGTGAGGGGAGGTTGATGAGGGAGGTGGTCCAAGTCGGGACGGGCGGGGCCACATCGGGGACCGTGTCCTCGCTGTCTTCCCCATCCCCGCTACCCTCGCTCGCTCCTTGGGGCAGCCGCCGCCTTCGGCACGTACTGGGAGAGGTCGGGGAGCTGGTGGAGCAAGGCGATGAAGCTTGGGGCTGTGGGAGATGTCCGGGACGGCCTCGGTGCCGTGCGCGGTTTGGAGGCAACGAGCGTCTCGTTGACGTTGGTGTCACCTGGCTGCTGAGGAAAGGCCTCGGCGAAGGTGTGTGGCCCCTGCTCGGACAGGTGCACGGGCTTCTGCAAGGCCGCCAGGGTGGTCACCGCTGCCTGAAAAAGCAAACCAAGCCAAGCCAAGCCCGTGGCGATGCAAGGTTTCCTGGGCGCGGGCCGCGCGCCCGCGGGCTCTGCCACCCGCAGCTGCTCACCTTTGGGCTTGGTGGTGGTTGTGCCGGTCGGCGGAGCCAGGGCAGGCTGGTGGGGGCTGGCAGCAGGGTGGCTGTCCTGGCTGGCCACCGCATCCTTCTTGAAGGCCCCTGGCGGCTTGTGGGCAGTGCAGGGCAGGGTGTGGAGCACAGGGGGGCCCTGCAGGCGGTGCTGAGGCGCGGGGCGGCGCGCGGTGGCGGGGGGCCGGGGCGGGCGGGGCCATGCAGCAGGCGGGAGCCTGTGGAGTAGAAGGGCTCCCCCTGGAGCACGGCCCACGGCCCCCAGGCCCATGGGCTGGTGGGGCAACAGCGTCCCCGTCAGCACCTGCTGTCCCCAGCCATAGGCAGGGGGACGGGGGGCAGGCCTGGTGGGGAGCTGCGCCCCGTGGGGGAGCTGCACCACGGGAGGGGCGCTGCACCTGGTGGGAAGGCTGCACGACACGGGAGAGCTGGGTGCCATCGGGAGGAGCTGCACCACGGGGGAAGCGGCACCACGCCAGGGGGCTGCACGAGCTGGCCCGGGGCCCCCAGGGGCCCCGGCACCCCCTGCCAGACAGTGGCCTGGGCCGGCTGGGAGGTGACAGCGTGCAGCCGAGCAGGCGCGCGGGACAGCGGCAGCCCTGGGCCAGGGGGGGGGCAGCACGCACCCAGCGGTGCCCGGTGGCGGCATGGCCGGGGCGCTGGAGCTGCGCTGGGCACCTGCGATGCCGTCGGCAGCCGGAGAGGGAACCTGTCTGTTGGGGGAAGCCCGGAGGAGCAATGGGGTGAGAGCTTGGCGGGCAGAGACGGCTGGGGGGCTACCTGGAGGGCAGGAGCAGCGGGAGGAGCGGGAGCCTGCTTGCTGCTGTCTCGCACGCGCTTGGTCCGGGTGGGGGTTTGTTGAGACGAAGCCGGCCCTCGTCTCCACACGCTCATTCCGCCAGCACCTGCTGCAGCCAGCCTTGCGCTGGGTTGATTTTTCCTACTGCAGCAGCTGCCCATCTCAAGGATTGCCCATCACTGCCCAGGCTTTCCTGTCCCGAAGGATGGGTTTCCCACCCCCACAAGGGTTTTTCATCCCAACGGTGGTTTGCCATCCGCATGATGGCTGTCCCAAGGGTGCTTTCCCAGCCCCGGGATGGTGTCCTAGCTCCAGCGGTTCTGCTGGCTCCTGCCTCCCGTCCGCTTCTGTCCCTGGCTTTTTTGGGGCCCTGGCTGCTGGGACCCTCAGGGCACGTTACCAAGAGTCCCGTCCTTAACCATTTCATCAACCAGCCTTTAGAGAGGATGTAAAGTGTATTGGGTTGGTTTGTGGGGGAAAGGGCAGGGGAGAGAGAGAGAGAGAAGGAGACGCGGAGTTCACGTGAGTCCCCTGCAATGTGAGGGAGGTAGTGGAGTTTTTCCTGGAGGCTGTGGTGACCCCTTCACGCTGAAGGAAAAGAAAGGACAGCAGAGCCAGGCCCTGGAAAGAAAGGACGTTGCTTCCGGGAAGCTTAGAGCTGTCCGTGACAGAGAAAGGATCCCCCCGGGCCCAGCAGAGATAACGACAGCATCCTGGCCCCTCTGCCACGTCTTTGAAACCCTGCCGGCGTCATCCAGCATCAGAGATCAGGAACTGTAGCGAGACTGACTCCAGGGACATGCGGCTCGGTAGACAAGCAGCAAGAATGCTGCAAAACTAGAGCTGCTTTGCAAAGTTGGCCTGTGATGAGGAGTCGGTAGCGTGGGTGGGAGTGATCAGTCAAGTGGTCTGGTCCCTGACCGACTGAAGGGTACAAGAACCCTGTGTAAAGGCACACTGGGGCTGCCCCAGTTGGGCTGGGACCCGGCACGTGCGTGAAAGAATCTTGGCCCCTGTATTTGGACCCTTTGCGTCCTAGCCTCTGGCCTCGGTCGGCACGGGCCGTTTGCGAGTTGCTGGTGAGAGCGGCTGAGGGCTGGCGTGTGGGCAGGGGTTTTTGGTGGATGAGGTCCGGGCAGCGCCGGACGAGGCCATAGAGGGGGGCCGAGCGAGCCGTGCAGGCGTTGCAGCGGCAGCTGCGGGATCTCGGCACGTGAGCCTTGGCAGGTGACGCCCGCTGGCCGGCCACGGGGCGAGCTGCGTTTTGCGCGCTCAGGCTGTCTCTGCCTGGCCCCCTGGGGCGGCCGCGGCTCCTTGCCAGGGCCGGATCCAGCTGGCCGGCAGTGATGCTGGTGCTGGGGCGGTGCTGGTGATGGCGGTACCGGGGCGGTGATGCCGGTAGTGGGGCAGTGCTGGAGGCCTCTGTCCTCCCGGCGTTGGTGCGAATCAGTGTGGTTTCTCCCACAGGCGCCTGCCACCCGGAGCGATGCCCCATCTACTCATCGTCTGGGTGGCCATCCCCAGCCCAGCTCAGCCACCCGCGGGGTGGGCAGAGGCTGCGTTAAACCCCCCCCACGCCCCCCACCCCCACTGAGCAAATGGCCGCAGGCAGAGAGAGGCGCTGCAAAGCGAACAGGCAAGCCTTTTAATGACGGAAAGAAGAAGCGGGGGGATGTGGGAGAGGGCTGGGGATGGAGCGGGTGGGTGCAGGTCCCTGCCTGCGCATCTGCTCTGTGCGTGGGTGGTAGGGGGGACGGTGCTGGAGCGGTGGCTTATGGGTAGCCATAGGCGTCGGCTATCTGCATATTGATCTCCCTCTGCACAAAAAACTGCAGCTGCCCCAGTGTCATCTGCAGGGCCGCCCGCTGCCGCTCCTCCTGGGCCAGCTTCTTGAGGCGCTCCCGCTCGGGCCGCTGCTCAGGCGTGATGGGCACGGACTCCTCCTGCTCCTCCAGCGGGGTGGGCCTAGCCCGGGGCCAGCGGGAGTCAGGCGGCAGCGCGGAGTCGGCGGGAGGGCGCGGCAGGCGCGGCGGCATGTGCAGCTGCTGCGGCAGCCCCTCCCGCGGGGTTTGGCCCCCCGTGGGCGAGAGGCGCAGCCAGCTGGGCCGCTTGGGTTTGGCGGCAGCCCCGGTGCGCGCCTTGCTGCTCGATGGCGCCGCCGGTGCCGTCTCCTTCTGGCCGTCAGCTGGGGCCTCGGAGGCAGCGGGCCCCTCGCCGGCTGTCGGGGCAGGGGGCAGGGGCCTGGGGACCTTGGGGGGCACGCTGGGGCCGGCCTGGGGCTCTGGCTGGGGCGGTTGGCGCACGGGCCCCACCGCCTTCACCCTTTGCCCCAGCGGGTGGAAACTTTGGATGGAGGCCAGCAGGTGGGCCCTCAGGTCGGAGCGGGGCGTCCTCGGCCCCCGCAGTGTTTTGGCCTGGACCTTTTTGCGCAGCAGCCTGTTGTGGGGTCGCATGGCGCGGGGATGCGTGCTGCGCGCCTTCTCGAGCAGCAGCGGGCGGGGTGGGCGGGTGGGCGGCGGGGGCGGGGCGCTTTGCCCCCCGGCGTCCCCAGGGCTTCTGGGTGGCTGGAGCACCGAGGCGGGCCCATTGGTGTCCTCAGATGCCCTGCGCTTGGTGCCGCCCGCTTGGTGCGCGCCGCTGCCCACCTGCTGCCCACCTGTGGGCAGAGGCTGTGTTTAACCTCCCCCCCCCCCCCATCGCCTGTATAGAACCGTTATGAAATGCGGTTTTGTCTCGACATTGCTGCTGTAGCACTATCCAGCGTTGTGCTTCGAGAAAGCCCTCTTCTCCACAGTTTTGAGAAAAACAAACTCGTGCCCCTGCACAGGGACTAAATGCGCGGAAGAGCAGAGGCGGGAGCAGCACGTCCGTGAGAAACCACACGTACGCATTTGTGATCCGCGCATGCGTGAGAGCCCCTATATAAGGAGCACACGTGCCCCTCGGCGGGGGCGGCGGCGGCGGCGTGCACGACCACTCCTTCCGTTCCTGCACCCTCAAGGCCCCCCCCCCCTCCGTCCCCAACAAAGCCTGAGGCCACCAAAGACCCAGCGGAAGATCATCGGACTCGGAGTGGTGGTGATAAACTCCTTCTTCTCTCTCTCTCTCTCCCCTATTCTTTTCCTCTCCTCCCTTGCCCTCCCTCCTCCCTCCATTCTCTTCTCCCCTCAAATTAAAGTAAAAGGTTGTACGACATCTGACCGATTCCAGCGTCTTAATCTCGTCCCTGGGATCGTATTGAAACCTCCCCCGACATTGGATCGGAACAGATTCCTAAAAACTTACTAACTTGCTGGACCACTTGTGATATGAAATGTGGTCCCTTGTCAGAGGACATTGCCTCTGGTTCTCCAAATCTAGGAATAACTTCCTTTAACAGAATTCTTGTTACCTCTCGGGCTTTATTTGTTCTGCAAGGGAAGGCTTCAGGCCACCCAGAAAAAGGGTCAGTTAATACTAGCAAATACCTATATCCCCCTTTTCTGGGGAGTTCCGAGAAATCTATCTGCCAGTTTTGACCTGGAACATTTCCTTTGCTGATATTTCCAAATTTCACACGGTTTTCTACTTTTGGGTTGTTCTTTAAGCATACTTCACATCTATTAACTACAGTCTTTAGAGTCTGATAGAAATTTCTAGCTACAATTTGCTTAAGAAGAGAGGTGGTTAAGGTTTCAGTTCCCCAATGAGTTTTGTCGTGCTCTGTTTTTAGAAGTTCCCATAATATGCTAAAGGGAACTATTATTCTGTTATCTTTCAGCAGTGCCCATCCTGATGGGCTGATTTCAGCTCCTAAGTTAGTCATCAGCTTTTGATCCTTTTCATCACATTCAATTGTTTCAGGTGGTGGCAAAGATTTTTCAGGAATTATGCTTAATACCTCACCTTGTTCTGCAGCTCGCCTGCCCTTGTAATCAGCCAATTTCCCACTTCCCTGTCAGTGTTACCTTTCTGATGTCCTTTGCAGTGCATAATTGCCACTGCTGACAGAAGTTGTACAGCATCTAAAAGTCGCAAAATTCGATCAGCACGTTTTATACCTTTCCCTTGAGCAGTCAAGAGTCCTCGTTCCTTCCAAATTGCTCCATGGGCATGGACTACACCCAAGGCATATTTTGAATCCGTCCAGATATTTACTCGCAGCCCTTCGGCCAGCTCCAACGCTCTCCCTAGGGCAACTATTTCATTTCAGCTCGTTGTGCAGATGTGCCCTTAGGGAGTGACTTCGCTTCCACCAGTCGCTCTGTGGTGGTTCCAGCACATCCTGCCATTCGAACTCCGTTCTTTACGAAACTGCTCCCATCAGTATACCCCGTTCGGTCGGCTTCCTCCAGTGGCTCCTCCTTCAGGTCTGCTCTGCTTGCATATACGGTTTCTATAGTTTCTATACAATCATGCACGACGGTCTCCATTTCCTGTTCATCACTTAAAATGGAAGCAGGGTTGATAATTGTAGATGTAACGATTTCCATATCATCCTGTTCCATCCAAACTGCTTGATATGTCAAGAATCTTGATAGTGAAAGCCAGGGTCCCCCTTTTTGTTCTAAAACGGAGGTTACAGTGTGGGAAGTGTGCACAATCATCTTTTGTCCCAAAGGAAATTTTTGAGCTTCTTGGACAATCAAAACAACGGCGGCCACTGCCCAAAGGCATCCCAGCCATCCTTTGCTTACTTCATCCAATTGTTTAGAGAAGTACGCTACAGCTCATTTATAAGGACCCAGCTTCTGGGCCAGAATTCCCAGAGCCACTCCTTGCCTTTCATACGAGAACAGCCAGAGAGGTTTCGTTCCATCTGGCAGGCCCAAAGCTGGAGCTTTCATTACCTCCAATTTCAGTTCCTTCAATGCCCTCTCAGCTTCATCAGTCCACAGTAATTGTGTCTGGCTATTTTCAACAGTTCATACAGAGGTTTAACCAAAAGTCCATAATTAGAGATCCATAACCGGCACCAACCTGTCATTCCCAAAAGGGTTCGAAGCTCTTTTACCGTGTTGGGTTCTGGAGTTCTGCAGATAGCTTCCTTTCGGTCATTCCCGAGCTGTCTTTGTCCCTTAGAAATCACGAATCCCAGGTATATCACTTCCTTCTTCAAGATTTGGGCTTTCTGTAATGAGACTCGATAACCGCTTAATCCCAGAAAGTTCAACAAGCTCACAGTCCATTCCTTACACTCTTCATCCTTTTCTGTGCCTATTAATGTATCATCCACATACGGCAAAAGAATCCCGTTTCCTGGGGGCCTCTCCCAGGTCTCTAATTCCTTAGCTAATTGATTTCCAAAAATGGTAGGGCTGTTTTTAAATCCTTGGGGTAACACTGTCCAGGTCAGTTGGGTTTTTCGTCCTGTATCAGGGTTTTCCCATTCAAAGGCAAATAAATTGCAGCTTTCTGGAGCCAAGGTAAGGCAAAAGAATGCATCCTTTAAATCTAATACAGTAAACCACTGAGAGTACAGGGGTTTGCCACTACTGGATACAAATCTTCACCTATTTGATTTATTGCCCGCAAATCTTGCCCCAATGGATAAGTTTTGCCGTCAGGCTTTTTGACAGGCAGCATGGGAGTGTTATATTCTGAAGAGCATTCAGTTAATAGTCCAAATTTTATAAACTCTTCTATAATACTTTGTACCCCTCGCCTATCTTCCAATTTCAAGGGGTATTGCTTTATCTTAACAGGTCGTGCCCCTCCTTTGAGTTTAACAACAACCAATTCAGCATTTTTAGCCTTTCCAGGCATTCCTGAGGCCCACGCTCCTGGGTATACCTGGTCTTTTATTTCTTGTGTAATTTCTTCTTCTTTAATTTGGGGTCAGTAAGAACCAAACTTAAAATTTCAGTCTGATTTTCATCTGGTATTTTAAATTCAGTTTCCCCGTTTCTAAATTTTATTTCGGCATTTAGTTGTTCTAATAGGTCTCTCCCCAGCAATGGTCTAGGAGCCTCAGGCAGGTGGAGAAATTTGTGAATCCCCACACTCTTCCCAATTCTAAATTTTAATGGTCTCAAGAAAAAAACCTTTTCAACCTGCCCAGTTGCTCCCACAACATGAACATTTTGTGTACTTAGAGGTAACAAGGTTTGATTCAATGCAGAGAATGTGGCTAACGGAGCCACTATCTCCTTTCCCACTTTCCTTCTGTCCTCCCCTCCCCATTCCGATATACTCTCCACGCTTCCTCCAGCAACTTTTCTAAATTCCCTATGTCTGGTTCCCTACGTTTCTCAAGTTTCTTTCTGATACCATTAGTGGATTGTCCCAGAAACAGAGATACCAGCTGCTGTGTGGCAGCTTCTGACTAGTAGTAAATCTTCTCACAGCAGCCCATAAGCGATCTAAAAGCTCCGTGGGCATTTAAAAAGCTCTGCCCCTGCTTGACAGCATACAGAGCCGACCAGTTACCTGCCTTTGGGATCGCATGTTCTATTCCAAATTTGATCCAGGTTCAGTATCATTGCAATCAAACAGTACGGAGCTGGATCATTAGGGTCCCAACCTGGGTCCCTGGAGGGCGCATGATCTTCAGCTGTGCCCTGTAAAACTCGTCCCTCAGTCTGTGTTTCTACAGGAGCTCGGGCTGCCTTTAATACAAGCTGCTTCTCAGGTTCAGTCCTAGCATCTAGCATAAGATCCACATCTTTCCAATCCGGGTCCAAGTTCTTAGTAATCCACTCAAACCTTTTCGCAGCCCCACTTGGGTCCTCCCTGTACCTCTTCACTGCATCCTTCCACTTATCCACATCATCCATCCGGAAAGGCACTTTTCTTCCGCCTTTCTGGGTTTCTCTTTCACCTTCCAACACCTCTGTCCAATACTACATGCTGAACAACATCGCTTCAACTTCCCGAACTCTTTCTGATTTTCCTTTTCCAAAGCTAACACCATGGGATCTTGGGGAGCAAAATTAAAACCACAATCTTTCTGCCACTCGGGGTGATTTCGAAGGGTGAAAACGTATCCACATACAGAGCTTCGTCCCATTTTCCCTCCCTCCTTCAAAATAACAGAGGAGTTGCAGCAAGGCATTAGACTTCAGAGTCCCATTCAAAGGCCACTTTTCTTCATCATCTAATTTATACAATGGCCATCACTGATTACAATACTTAATTAGAGTTTTCTTATTCACATTTCCTGCAGGAGGACCCCCTATGCCCTTCCAGTGATATAAAATGCAACCTAACGGAGATTTCTTTGGTATCTCTTTACTTTGTTGTGACCCTCCCATTTTATTGGTCCCAGTTCTCTCCTCTATTCCCGCAGTATTTTAACAGTTAGTTCCACCGTCCACACTTTACCACTTAGAGGGTTACAGAATTACTGTTTTACATCCATACCATCTTTTTCTTTCGCTTCGTCCATCTCCGGCCGTTTCCCTTGCGGGACAAGGAAACCACGGATCAGGACTCCGCACTCACTTTGTACTAAGAGTACGTCTCATTCACGCACGCACAGGACGGTATAGACACTTTTGACAACAAAAACGCTCACATACCAATACAATGAACAAAAATCCTAAAAGCAAACACAGAGCAACTACTTGTCCTTATAACATGCCAAACACAATCCCAAAACCAAATAACCGAGTTCCAAAGCCAAGATCCAATGTATCCAAATGCAAGTGTTCCAAATGAGCACCGAAGTGCTCCCAAGTGTATACCTTTAAGGCGCTAGCAGCCCGGTATACTCCACCAAGTGTGAACCACTCACGGCTTAGAGGGGTTTCCAACAAATGCCTAGTCCCAAACCAAATTTCAGAAAGAATACCTTTTTCTGAAGACGGTCCTTATCTGCTCCCGCAGTGATCCGATTCAGAGAAGGAGTCCCTCCGGAAATTTTCCGGGGGTACCCTAGGGAATCCCGTTCTCAACGGGTCCTGCAGCCAAACAGAGAGGGTCCCACCTGGGTCGCCAAAACTGATACAAATATTCACGGGTGCTTCTCCTCACAGTCTGAATCTCCCCAAGGGAGAAACCGAGGATTCAGAGAGTCCCTGAAATGAAACTCAATAGCAATGAAGTCACTATTAAGCAGGTATTCTTTATTGCAGCGCTGGGCAGCACTGGGGATTCTCCACCAGAAGCGCTCCAACGATTTGGTAGACCTTCAGAGATTATATACTATAAAGTCCTACATATTCACAGAAATTCCAAGAAATCATTTACATAAACATGAGAATTCCTGGAGCTCATTAACATATGCAAATGTCCGATCTGCAGGCACAGTCGTCTCCCATGGTGGTCTTCAAGTGCTCTTTGGGAGTCTTCAGATGAAGGCTCGTAGTCTTCTTCACTGTGTTCGCTGACCGACCCTTGCTTCTCTGCAAACTCAGTCCTAGGATCACCTAAACGGTGTCCTTCAAGGCTGTTGTCATTCTTTTGTGATTCCTATCTTCCATGCATTTCTTCTTCCAAGGCCCAGTTGTCTGAGATGGGATTATCCCGGAGCCCCCTTATCTTACAACCATTCTCACTACACTCTAAATCACATAGGCCTTTCTTTTGTTTAGTTAAGTGATTAAGATATGTAAAATATCTTCCTTGCCCCTAGGCTTTCATTCTTTCAGGAAGCATTTTCATGCAGTAGTTTTGTCTACCTTGGCTTTAACCCTTTCAGGGCTGCTGGCCCCGAGGCAGTCCCTGGGCCCAGGAGGCTCAGGGGGCTGTCCCTGCCCTTGCTGGCCATGCACCGGGCACAGCTGCTGGGCGTCCCGCTAAATACAGCTGGACATTCAGACTGCGTCGTGAAGGCTCTTTGTACCATAGCCATTCATTTGGTTGTGGGGATGCCAGAGGTGAAAGCAAGGCTTTGGGTTCCCTCTGCGTGAACTGTGCAGAGCCGTAGAGCACGTGCAGGATGGCCTCGCCGCTCCTGACCGATGCACCAAGGGACATTTGCTACTCCCCTGCTTATGGTGAGGTCTTCTTCTGGGAAAGAAGTCCCAAATTGTTTTCTCTTCTTGACCCTCTTTTTCCTTGCACTCAAGAGCTTTTCTCCTCCTTTGGCCTTCACCCTCAAGACCTTTCCTGAAAGTGACGGCAGCCCTCTCAGCCTTTGTCTTGCTCCTGCTAGTCGTCTTCACCTCAGCTAGAGAGTCCTGAAGGATCCCTGGAGGTCCCTGCCAACTCAACCCTTCTCTTCTCTTCTCTTCTCTTCTCTTCTCTTCTCTTCTCTTCTCTTCTCTTCTCTTCTCTTCTCTTCTCTTCTCTTCTCTTCTCTTCTCTTCTCTTCTCTTCTCTTCTCTTCTCTTCTCTTCTCTTCTCTTCTCTTCTCTTCTCTCTCTTCTCTTCTCTTCTCTTCTCTTCTCTTCTCTTCTCTTCTCTTCTCTTCTCTTCTTCTCTTCTCTTCTCTTCTCTTCTCTTCTCTTCTCTTCTCTTCTCTTCTCTTCTCTTCTCTTCTCTTCTCTTCTCTTCTCTTCTCTTCTCTTCTCTTCTTCTTCTTCTTCTCTTCTCTTCTCTTCCCTGCACTCACGATGAGGCGCATAGCAAGGAGACCACTCTTTGCCTGAAATGCCAGGGGGTTTACAGCTCCAGAAACACTTTCGAGGACACAAATCAAAAAAGATACAAGTAGACACAGGATTTTATTTTAGCTTACTTGATTTTACTTTATTTTATTTTCTGTCTTCTTATGTTGGTTTATGTTATTTTAGTTTAGTTTCTTTCATGTGATGTTATTGTATTTGATTTTATTACATTTTCTTTGGGTTTAATTTTTATTATTTTATTTTATGTTGGTTAATCTTACTTTACTTTACCTTGCTTTATGCGTTTTTATTTTATTTTGTTGTTTTCTTTTCCTATTACTTCATTTTACCTGATTTTATCTGAGGCTATTTTGCTGAATCTCTTTCAGAGCCGATGCTCACAAGCATTAACACAATGCGCCTGTGTAGCCAGGAGCAGGCTGATGTGTTCTTCAGTTTAGTTGGAAAAATCCTGCCCTGCAGTGTGGCAAAGGAAAGCCGCAGAAAGGAGCAGCAGGAATACGGGCCAAGCAGTCCCTCGTTTCTCAACAGTGCAGAAGAACTTGAAGAAGGAGGATGCTCAAGCCCGATTCTCCCTCCACCTGCTGCCACCTCAGGGCCTTCCCAGAGGGGCAAAATGCCCACGGCCTGATCCCAGTATTCCCATTAGAACTGTGCGAACGATGGCATTGCTCAGTTTTTACTACGCTGAATCAAATCCATTCTATTCACAACATATGCTGTCTTGTACTGCAAAATACATAAAGGTAATGTTTGGAAAATTACTACAAGGCTACATTGTTTAGAATGAATCAGCCATCAAAACACAAAGGCCACTTCAGCCAATGTCTCTACCCCTAGTATTACAAATAGCTACCAGGTAGAGTACTTGAGTGTCGGAGAAAGAACAGTCATAGCCTAGACACGTCCAAGTGCAAGTCTCCTTCAGTGAAAAAAATCACTCATCTGACAAGGAAATAACAGAAATGTCAGCAGCAGAGTCTTTAGAACAGTGTTTCTTTGTGGGAGCCCAAGCCCTGTGTTCAGATATCTACCATGTCTACCTTATCCCCACACACGGGTATTGCTTTGAGCTTTGATGCCAGCAGCATCTCTCCTCTCCTTTCAGGGCAGCATTACAATACCAGGAGAGGGTGCCATCCAGCCAGAAACGCAGGATGCCTTGACAAGACAGCACTAAGCATACGCATTGAAATTAACCCCCAAAACAAGGCCATGTTTATAAGCACAACGCTGTGGCGTCCAGAATTACTAGGTAGTGCCTGAAAGCACTGCAGCAACTCCTGCAGCAATCTGCCCAAAGTCTACATGCAGAGCCACATAAATTCAGGGGGTTTTGCTTGCAAATGCTTCATGGGTACCAGGATGCTGCTGTACTGTCTTTCTGAGACTCCCTGTAACTCATCCGTCTACTTTATTTCTTGAGAACCAACATCAGAAAGACATGGCAAAACCACAAGCTGATGACATCTACTAATTGTGGTGGAGAGGCGTATCTTTAAGGCGGCTGGAAAACAGGAGCAGGCAAACAATGCCAATGTAGCTGAGAGAGAACTGGACTGCGTGAATACCTAAATGACAGCATTAATCCTCTAGGCAGGATTGCATTTGAATAGCTGTCGTTTTAGTCAGTACACCCAGTTCCCGGTCCTCCATAAATCTCAGCAATACAGAGTTAAAACTGGGAGCACAGAGACCAGCTTAGGGTAAAAACAGACTTAGAAAGTGTCCGGATGATGTGTCCAGAAAGCCAAATCCTCATTACCTTTAACAGAGAATGCAACTGGGGGGGAAAGGGGAAGGAAGAAAAGGTGGAGAAAAGGAAAAGGGTGGGCACACAACTGAAAAAGAAAGGAGCGCAGTTATCGCGAAGACCAGCGCAGCCCCCCTCGCTCTTTGATGCCTGCAGATGCCTGCGTTCAGATGGGAACCAGCAGAAAAACCCTGACAGGGCTCCTTTTCACTGTCCTCCTCCCTGCGTGCGTGCTGGGACCTCCTCGTTTCCCCGAAGGCCTCCCAGACTCCCAGGGGGTAGCAAAGAACTGCACCTGCAGAAGCAAAGGGGCGGCCGTGCCTCGGCTTCGGAGAGGCCCAAAGCCGCCCTGGGCCCCAGCAGCCCCTGGCGCCCGGCATTTGCTTGGCCCCGAGGCCCCGCGGGGCCTGCCAGCACCGGGGACCCCCGGGGACAGAAGCCAAGGACAGCGGTCAGCCCCCGTGGGGAGAGGGACAGGGCTCTGTCCCCCCTTCTGGCCGCAGGAGGACGCCCTGGGCCGCGCCAGCACAGGCCGTCTCTCCTCCTCAGCGCCCGGGGGCAGCGAGGCCTGAGGGAGGCCCTGGGTGCCGGGCTCAGCCTGGCCGCTGCCAGCGGCTCCCGGCACGCAGCTCCTCCTGCCCAGGGCGGTGGCTGGAGCACAGCCAGAGCCACCCTTTGGGAAAGCCGTGCCGGTGCCCAGCAAAGCCCGGGCAGCTCCCCCCCGGCCCTGCCCCCGGCCCTGCCCCTCGCCCTTCCCTCCCCTCCCGCCCTGCGCAGGCCCAGCCCCCCCAGCCGCGCCATTGGCCACGGCGGAGCCAATCGGCGGAGCCGGAGGCGGGCTGTCAGTCAGAGCCGGGTGGGGCGGGGCCGGAGGGGGCCGAGGCCCAGGGGCCTGAGGAGAAAGGGGCGGGAGCCGGGCCGGGGGCAGCCGGGGCCCGGGGGGAGCAGGGCCAGGCCAGGGCCAGGGCCAGGGCCAGGGCCAGGGCCAGGACCAGGACCAGGACCAGGGCCAGGGCCAGGGCCAGGGCCAGGACACAGGGCCAGGGCCAGGCCACAGGGCCAGGGGAGCTGCAGGAGCAGTTATGTGCCAGTGGGGATGGGCCTGGGGCAGGGGCCTGGAGGCCTCACCGCCCACGGGCCCCGCCACGGCCCAGTCCCCAGCCCTGGGCCCGAGGGCTCAGCCCCAGGGCCAGCCCCAGCAGCTGGGTGGGAGCGGTTCCTGCTGCTGCCCCCAGGGTCGCCAGCCCCAGCCCTGCCAGCTGGAGGTGGGTGTTGGATGTCCGCAGGGCAGGGGAAGGCAGAGTGGCCTCCTCTCTGCAGGCAGCTCCGGGCTTTGGGGCAGGCATGCTGTGGTGGGGACAGGCCAGGGGCCTTTGCTGTCCCCTCCTGTGGGTCTGGTGCTGATGGACAGCCCCGCCTCTGCCGACAGCCTTTGAGAAATGGGGATTTCCAGACACGGAGCTGTTTCTGCCTCCTGGTGGGAGCACGCGCCGGGGCGTTGTTGGCAGAGCAGCCGGTGGGGAGCGCTCCTGGTTGGAGGCAGCTCCCTTGGCAGATGCTTGTGTGACCGCCAACCGGCCCAAAACCTTTCTAACGCCAAATTGGCATTCAGAAAGCAGGCCTTCTTTATTGCAGCGCTGGGTGCACGGGGGATACCTCAGCCCAGTGTGCATGCCGTAGGTCACGCCAGCAAAGTGTTTATCAAACTTAAAACGCACCTACTCCCTAATTTTCCGAGGAAAGTCACTGATATTGCAATTATTTCCCAGAAATCATGACCATATTTCCCCTCCCACCGGAGCATGCGCTGTTTGATTCTGGGGCTTCTTTTGGGGGCCCTTGGTGGTCGTTCTCCTCAAATTCCAGCTGTCCGCTTGTTGACCTCGTTGTTTTTTTCCACCTCAGCATGCTGATTTGGCTGTTTCCTTTTGTTAAGAAGACAGCTGACACTCGCCAGTGTTCAGGGAGTTTCTTGGTTTCTGTTCAGACTGCCCATGATCTTTGTGCTGAGCTCACTCTTTGATTCAGAGATTCCTTCTTACCTTACAGGCCTCTCCTCTGTCCTTGCTTTCTGCGGGCATGCTGATTCACTTCCTTCCTAGCTCTACTCTGTCCTTGGGAGCTGTCAGTTGTTGGTGACCAGCTTCTTCTAAGCAGGCCTTGATGATGAACGTTTTGAAGCAGGCCTTGGTAATGAACTCCTTTTCTGAATCCCACAGGTAACGCTTGTGCCCCTCTCTGGGCCCCAAGGTGGGATACCTGCCTGTCCCCCCACCCAAGCTGTGCTGCGGGCTTCTGGGAAACGGGGGTACCGAGGGCGGATGGTTTTACCACAGCCGGGAAGGTCCGGTAACCGGTCAGGGACTTTGTTCTTCCTGGTGCTTGCAGTAGCAGGTTATTTGTTTTTGTCAATGTATTTTTTCTGAGGAAACTTCACCCAGGAAAGTGCAGCGTTTAGCTCTGGTTGCTCTCTGTGTGGATTGTGCCTGTCCTCAGCCAGGCACACAGCAACTTTCAGAGGAGGAATGGGACTATTCCAGGGTGAGGTGAGCAGTGGGGATCCCAGGCCTGTTGTGTGTAAGGCAATCAGGGGAAAATGTGCGGTTAGAGCTGCCTGTGTTGCTTCCCCCTTGGATTGCAGTGCTCCCCTCTAGTTCTCTGTAATCCTCGCTTCTACGAGTCGGCTGCATCGGGTTTAAATTTCTGTAAGTACACTTTGCAGGTGTTTCGACTTGGTTCTTCCCAGGTTTGAAAATTCCGTGTGCAGGTCTCTCTACTTTCTTCTCCCCTCTGTCCCACAGAACCGTATGTGCCTGCAGGGGCTGCAGAGTCTGTGTTTGCTCCCCGTGGTGAGGAAAATACGGGCATGAAAAAGAAAGAGATAGCGATTCTGAAAAGACCCCTTTCTTTGTGCTCCTTTTCACATTCAGTTGCCTGTTGTGGGTTCTTAAATGATGCGAGTTACTCTGAGTCTTAGCGATCCCTTGTTTGCATGCCTGTGCTCAGGAGGTGCCTCAGAAACTCTGTTTGGGCATTGCTTATGCCAGACAAGTAACCGTAGCCCTTTCTGAAAAATAGCTCCTGGGTGAGTTAGTTCCTCAGCCATAACGGCAGGGTTTCTGTTGGCGTCTGCAAGAACTCAGGAGCAAACCCTGCTGACGGAAACCGTCAGGAGAAAAGGAAGGCTGGAGAGATGAGAACAGATCCGTAGAGCTGCGCTGCTTTCCCCCGATGGTGTCACACCTCCTGGCACGGCGACTGGGTAAGGGTGCTCTCAGGGTGTTTTCCCAGCTTTCCCAGTGCTCACCAGCAGAGAGCCAACGGCCCTGGGGGAAGGGCAGCACCCCCTTCTTTGTGCACCCCAGGATCTTGTCACGCTGCCTAAGCTCCTGCGCCAGCAGAAGTGGCCTGCAGTCGACTTGTTGAGGGAGGCTGGTGTGGGCACGAGGAAGATGGCGGGAGCAGCCTTCCTTCAAGTCATCAAGGGGGGATGTAGGGAGCAGAACGGGAGTGACCTGCTGCCACTGCCGTATGTCTGGCAAGCTGGAGGGGAAAGGGAGGGCAAGGATGCAAGAGGTGGGATGTCATCTAGAGCGGGTTGTGGGAGTGAGGGTACCCGTTGCGTCATGGTCTCCAAAGAGAGTCGCTGCTCAGCTCTGTGGCTGCCTGGATCCTGCTGCAGACACTGATCTGGCATCACACTTCCCAGGGTCGATACTCGACCTTTCCCCCACCAGTCTCGTATCCGTATTCTCATTGCGCTGCCTTCCAGCACATATCTGTGCAGCACGGCTCCCCCTGAGCCTCACTTCCCCCAGGGCAGAGCGGTACAGAGCTGTGAGGAGCACGCTCAGGTCTATGAGGGTTCAGCAGTGCAGGTGTTAACTGGTACTCTAGTCCAAGCCAAAAGCAGCCTTCTCAAAATGCAGGGGGCTGGGAAGTTTGGCGTGTTAACAGCCGAGAGGTCTGCAGAAGGAGAAGCTGGAGAAGCCAGGGGATGTACAATACTGCCGTCAGCCCAATGGCAGGAGGGAGGTTATTCAGTCCTTGGGGTTGGGCTGGAAATCTGCAGCCTGCGGTGTAACGTCCTGTACTGGGATTTGGTAGTTAGCACTGATCATCCAGCTGATCAAAAGCAGACCCTTTCTGCAGGTGTTGGCGGCAGCTGGAAAAGAGAGGTTGGGAAGACCTTGCTTTTGAAAACGTAAGCCAGAGCAGAAGCCTTGTCCTGTACCTGTGTTGTCTTTCACTGCAGTTTTCACATCTGAGAGAGAAGAGGCATTTGGCTGGCGGTTTGTAGGACTGCCTCTTTTGCAGATTAAACATCCCTTGTCAGCATGGAAGAGAACGGGGCATGGACAAGCAAAAGCTTGGGGCAACTGCAGCGTAGGGATGGGGGCAGTCTGTCATATTTCTGTCAGGCTCAAAAGCTACAGGATGTTTCCATTGCAAGAGGCGAGTCTGTTGGGAGCTCCAGTCTCCCAAATTCCAAACCCCGTGTGTGAAAGAGTGCTGAGCCCCGTTGTTTCTTTCTGCTGCTCTCTAACGCAGTTTCTCTGGCTTTTTCTTTGGTTGGTTTTTAATGCCTGGTAGGTGTCCAAGCTCCGTTCCATCAAGGCACTTGCAAACCTGCCACTTGCCCAGCTTCTGCTGGGGGCCAAGCCAAAGGGATGAAGCCTCGTGCTCGTAGCAAGCCTGAAGCAAAGTTAAACTGCTGAGACGTTCCCCCAGTCAGCCCGGAGCCAGCGTGCAGCTGCTATGAGATGGAAGAGCCTGGGAAACCATTCGTCAGCAGGAGGCGATGGAAGAAGGTATGGTGCATGTGGCACCTGGGATTAAGCGATACGCTCAGTTTCATGTCTGGACCAGTACTGTGCTTGCCCTTTGACTAAGCCCCAGTTCAGAGCAGAAATTGTTGTCACTCCTCGTGGGTGCCAGAGTGCTGTTCCTGCTCTCTCCTCCCCGGTGCCTTAATTTAATCTTTTGTGTCTAGGCAGGGCCTTGATAATGCTCCTGTGTGGGCACTGTGTATGTGAATGGCAGGTTTTCTGCATAGTTGTGACTGATCTTTCTTGCTTCTTTTCATGAGGAAACTCTTGATATGTACTGCGCAGGAACTATAGAAATGCAAAGGAGTGATGAAGAAAGAGGTGCCAGTCAAGGAGGGAGTTCAGGTTAGTTCTGGTTTTCAATTTTCTTGACTGTGTTCTAGCCAAAAGCCTTGTCTGAAACAATTGCAATGAGCTGAACTACTGGGTATTTCAGTAGCTTTCAGATGACCACCTTCAGTCCTTGCCCCAGCAGGTGGAAACGCGGGATGGAGGTCAGCACGTGCTCCCTCAAGTCGTAGCGGGGCTTCCTCAACACCGCGGTGGGGATGCTGTTCCTGGGGACGCCGGTTGCAGCCTGCGATGGGGATGCTGATCCTGGGGATGCTGGTTGCAGCCCGCGGTGGGGATGCTGTTCCTGGGGACGCCGGTTGCAGCCCACGGTGGGGATGCTGATCCTGGGGACGCTGGTTGCAGCCCGCAGTGGGGATGCTGTTCCTGGGGACGCTGGTTGCAGCCCACGGTGGGGATGCCGGCGGTAGGGCTGTCAGCAGCAGGCCGGGGCAGAGCTGGCGGTAGCAGGGGTGTGGGTACCAGGCCGGGGTGGGGATGCTGGTTTGGGGGCGGTTGTTCCTTTAGGAACGGCGAGGTGGCGCCGCGGCTGCAGCCTGTGCCAGGCAGGGGCTTGGTGTGAAGGCAGCAGAAGTGGAAGTGGCGCTGGGTGGGCCCGGGGCCAGCAGCGTGATGGTGGGCAGAGAGGGCTCCCACATACCAGAGCGGTGAGGGCGTCTGCCCTGTCTTGCCCCTGCCCCCACCGCTCTGCAGCTTCCTCCCGGCCCAGGGGCTCCTGGGGGCTGCCCCGGGGGGCTGCAGCGGCGTGCGGCCCACTGCTGCCGGGAGCTGTGGGGCGCGGCCTGGCCATGACACCAGTGGCGCCAGCAGCTGGCAGCACTGTGTCACCCGTTCCATTGAACGTATCGCAGCCCCCGGGCAGCGGGGAGCCGTAGCTTGAAGAGCATGGGGCCGGGGGACTGGGGCAGGCAAGGGTCCCCGGGCCGGGGCAGGGCTCGGGGCCAGAGCCCCAGGCCAGAAGTTTAAGGCCTCCGTGCTGCGGGGTTTCAGTAGACGGGCTGCATGAAAACTGTCCCCTCTGGTGCGCGAAGGGCCTTTACCCCTGGCATCCCTCTGGCTTCTAGATGGCTTGGCAGGCACGTTGTTGCTGTTGGATGCTCTCCGCTTGCTGCGTCCTGCCTGCTGCCCGCTGCCACACACACCGTGCCGTGCCCACCCACCTTCCCCTTCGACAGTGTTTTTGAGTTTTTGGGCACCTAGCACAACCACCCTCTTCTTCTTTTTCTTTGGTGGGATGCTGTTGCGCAGGGAGGTCTCTTGTGTCTTGGGGGCGCTGGCTGGTGCGGGCCGCTTGGCCTTCTTGCCGCCCATCTCTCCCGATCTGGGCACCATCTGGCAGGAGGCGGCACCCGGCGGCAGCAGCAAGCGGGTCAAAAGCACCCGGGGCTGCCTCCGCAGCGCCTCCTGCACCAGTTGGGCCGTGCGGGGCGGGTGACGCCGGGGGACAGCCGGGGGCTGGCCAGGGGACTCAGCAGTGGGATCTGCAGGGGGCTCAGCAGGGGAGTCTCCGCAAGAGCCTTCAGGGGATCCTTGCGGGGACTCTCCACAGGACTGTCCTCTGAAGTCTCCGGAGAGCTCTCCTCAGAAGTCTCCGAGGGGCTGAGTGGCAGCCAGGTGGGGAGGTCTGCCGCCACCGTGCCCTGCTTCCCCTCGGGGTCCTGCAAGGGGAGGCCGGCCCCCCCAGAAGGGGTCGGCGTCCCCCAGCATTGCCGCTGCCAGGTGGTCCTTGGGGCAGCCGCACTCCAGCCCGCTGTGCCAGAAGTCGGGGACTTCGCTGAAGGAGGCGGTGCTGGCAAGGCTGTCGGGGACATCAGGGAAGGTGTTTTCGCCTTCCCCCAGCATCACCGCTGCCACTTGCTCCTTGTTGCAGCCGCCCTCTGCCCTGTACTCCAAGAGGTGGGGCAGCTTGTTGAGGGAGGTGGTGAAGCTGGGGATGACGGGGACATTGGGGACGGTGTCCTCACCATCCCCCAGCCCCGCCGCCACCGCTCGTTCATTGGGGCAGCCACCCTCTGCCACGTACTCGGAGAGGTCAGGGAGCTCATTGAGGACGTCGGCGGTCAAGTTGGGGACGTTGGTGGTCAAGATGGTGTCCTCGCTGTCCCCTAGCCGCGCCGCCACGGTTTGGTCCTGGGGGCAGTCGCCGTCTGCCACGTGGTCTGAGGAGTTGTGGAGCTCACTGAGGGAAGCAGTGCTGGCGAGGCTGTTGGGGAAATCAAGGCCATCAGGGACAGTGTCCTCACTGTCCCCCAGCCCCGCCACCGCCACTCGTTCACTGGGGCAGCTGCCCTCTGCCACGTACTCGGAGAAGTCAGGGAGGTGGCTGAGGAAGTTGGTAGCGTCGGGGACATTGTCGACAATGACATCACCATCCCCCAGCCCCGCCACTGCCGCTCTCTCTTTGGGGCTGCCGCCGTATGCCCTGTACGCCAAGAAATCAGGGAACTTGTTGAGGTAGGTGCTCAAGTCGGGGACATTGGGGACGGTGTCCTCGCTGTCCGTGATGTCAAGCCAGGCGAGCACACGGCTGGCGGTGGTGTCCTCTGCCTGCTCAGGAAAGGCCTCGACGAAGGCATCTGGCCCCTGCTGGGGCAGATCCGCGGGCTTCCCCGGGGCCCCCAGGGTGGTCACCGCTGCTGAAAAAGGAAACAAAAGCAATCGAACCCCGGGGCGATGCCAGCTTTGCTAAGCTTGGCCACCCGACCATGGGCTCTGCCACCCCCCAAACCTCACCTTTGGGCTTCGTTGTGGTTCTGCCAGTCGGCAGAGGCAGGGTGGTCTGGCGGGGGCTGGCAGCAGGGACACTGTCCTCGATGGCCGCCCCGTCCTTGCTGGAGGCCTCCGATGGCTTCTGGGCGCTGCCGGCAGGGTGAGGAGCACAGGGGGGCCTGTGGGGTTCAGGGTCTCCCCCTGGCCCCTGGCCCCCAGCCCCAGGCCCATCGGGTGGTGGGGCACCAGTGTCCCCATCACCACCTGCTGTCCCCAGCCATAAGCAGGGGGACAAGGAGCGGCCACGGTGGGGAGCTGCACACCGCAGGGGAGCTGCATGACACGGGGAAGCTGCACAACAGGAATGAGCTGCAGCATCGGGGGGAGCTGCACCACAGGGTGAAGCTGCCCCCCTTGGGGGAGCTGCCCCCCTTGGGGGAGCTGCACCCCAGGAGGGAGCTGCACCCCAGAAGGGAGCTGCACGACAGGGGGAGCCGCGCCATGGGGGGGGAGCTGCACCACGGGGGGAAGCAGCACCACGCCGGGGAGCTGCACCACCTGGCCTGGGGCCCCCAGGGGCCCCGGCACCCCCTGCCAGACAGTGGCCTGGGCCGGCTGGGAGGTGACGGTGGGCACCTGAGCAGGCCTGCGGGACACCGGCAGCCCCGGGCCAGAGGAGGGCAGCACGCCGGCAGTGACCGGTGGCGGCATGGCCGGGGTGGTGATGCTCACGCTGGGCACCTCCAATGCCATCGGCAGCCGGAGAGGGAACCTCTCTGTTGGGGGAAGTGCAGAGGAGCAATGGGGTGGAGCACCGGGAGGAGCGGGAGCCTGCTGCTGTACCTGCCATGGCGCTTGGTCCGGGTGGGGTTTGTTGGGGGCAAGCAGCCCTCGTCTCCACGGCGCTCATTCCGCCAGCACCTGCTGCAGCCAGCCTTGCGCTGGGTTGATTTTTCCTACCACAACAGCTGCCCATCTCAAGGATTGCCCATCCTGCTGAGGTTTCCTGTCCTCAATGATGGGTTCCCACCCTCACAATGGCTTTTAAACCGCATGATGGTTTCCCAAGCCAATGAGGATTTCTCAGCCCCGTCATGGTTTCCTAACCCGAGGGTCTCCCATCCCCACGATTTCCCATCCCAAGCATGATTTTTGGGGGGAGGTGAATTTCCTGTGCAAGGGGAAGGGATGGGGCTGGCACTGGTGTCCCTGCAATGCCGACACGTGTGTGCTGCCCCATTCCAGCCCGGTGGTGGGGATGGGGGGATTGGGGCGCTTTTAGGTCGTTTTTGTCCTCCCCCTCTCTGCCGTGGCAGGGGGGCAACCGCTGCTCTTGATCCAGACGTCCCTGCCGTCGGTCTTGCTGCAGTTCCGTATCTCCGATGGCAGATAAGGGGAGGGGTCCCCAGAGGTGTCGGAGGGGCTGGGATGCTGGCATGATCTGGGTAGTCCAGAGGTATCCTTGCTTCTTCAGGGTGGGGGCTGTCCTTCTCCTCCTTGCAATGAGCTGGGGTCCTTCAGTCATGCTGACTGAACCATGACTGAGCAGTATCCAACGTAATCTGGATGGATCTTAAGAAATGTCATACAATTTCCTACTCTCAAGACTAATTGCTATGATAGTTTTTCCTAGCAATGAGATGTTCCTAGCAGTCCCTCCTTTTCTTTTGACCATCAGGGTCACACTATACCCTTCCTTCTTTAAGTCGTATGTGGAGCATATAAGGTAGTAGAACACTGGAAACGCACAGATAGATAATTACAAAGCCAAACAAGAGAGTGACTACAACAACCCAAATCCTTCTAGTTCACAGGCCTCTCCCTAAGTCTGGGAGCCAAGAGGTTAGCCACCCAAACAGATTCAGGAGAGATCCCTGCCTTACTTCATGTAGTATTTTTAAATGAGTCTTTCTCTTGTTTCTATCCGTTTCATTTTTCTGGTCTTGACTGACATAAAACCCCAGCAGCTGTTATTCGACAATGCACATTCTCTGTCCTGTGCTGCTGAAAGGTGCTCTAGGGCTAATCCATTCGTGCGGAGGCGCCAGAAAGAGAGAGCGCCAGCGTTTGTGGGGCTGTGAATGGGGTTGCCTGGATACTTGAAGCGCAGCAAGAGCTTTTGGTCCTGGCCCCTTTGGTGTGGGAGGAATCCCTGGACGTTCGCCGTTTCCAGGCTGGGCTCTGGCTGTAATCAGCGGGCCAGGGAGAGGGACTCTCGGGAACTTTTCTTTCTCCCTGCTTCCCCCCAGTTCCAATCTCTCTTAGAGGTAATGATGATTTGGCTTCCTGGGCACATCCTAGAGAAGGTAGATCCAGGATGGAAGTGTGGGCTGGTCTCTACCTTCAGAGCTGTAGGCTGGCGTTGGAGTTCCTGTTTGCTCATTCTAATTTCTTTTCCATATCCTACACTAGGTAAGCGTGGGGACAGCAGTGTAGTCCTCCTGCTGAGAAGCTGGGCTCAGTGTAGAATGACAAGAAGCCCACCCTGAGTGATACGGTGGGAGGCAAGACGGAAAAGGAGCCGTTGAAAATGAAACCGTTCTTGCTGCTTGTGTTTGATATCACACCTGCAGGTTTCTTGAACTGTACGATAGAAGCGCGATGTTCGATATCAAATTTGGCTTTTTTAGCTCAAAGGGGTTCTCTGAAGTGCTGTGTAATTAGATATCAATATACGTTCTTACGAATTGACTAATGTTTTTTCTGTATTTATGTTGTTTTCAGAATACACCGCTGATAATGCCCTGATTCCTAAGCACTCATCGGTCGTTGTTAGAAGAATCCCTGTTGGAGGAGTTAAAGCTCCCAGCAAAACATAGGTTGTGTAAGGCTCCAACAAGCATTGTATTCTTTGTCAGGGGTTTCCATGTGTTAACTGTTTTAACGGCTGTTAGTTTACAGAGGCATTCCGATTGTATCTTTCTTGTTAAAGCTGCTGTTAATTGTCGTTGTCCTGGTGTAGATTTTAATGTATCCGTTTGACTCTTTCTTGCATTTGGGGAAGTGGGGGCGGGATATGGCAGGTATTCCTACGCCCCAAATCGGGGTCTTTTGCATGCTAGCTCTAGAGGAGAGACCAAGGGTTGCCAGCTGGCGAACCATGCAAACAAGAAGTTCCACTCCTCAGGGATTCCTGCTAGTTTCCTAAAGACAATGTCCATTTCAGGCAAGATAAAACCAACACTATCCTAAAGCGTGTTTCCTTTTGTGTCAGTACGATGAAGGAAGAGTTAATCCTTTCCAAACTTGAAAGTCAGGAAGCGGTTTCACATGTTACCAAATGTTGCTAGTTCCCTTTCTAAGTCTGTTTTTACCCTAAGCTGATCTCTGTGCTCCAGGTTTTAACTCTGTATTCTGTATTGCTGAGATTTATGGAGGACAGGGAATTGGGTGTCCTGATTAGAATGACAGCTATTCAAATGCAGTCCTGACTGGAGGATTAATGCTGTCAGTTAGGTATCCATGCAGTCCAGTTCTCTCTCAGCTACATTGGCATTGTTTGACTGGTCATGTTTTCCAGCCTTCTTCTAGGAATTCTGGATGTCTCAGCGTTGTGCTTATAAACACGGCCTTGTTTTGGGGGCTAATTTCAATGCGTATGCTTAGCGCTGTCTTGTCAATGCATCCTGCGTTTCTGGCTGGATGGCACCCTCTCCTGGTATTGTAATGCTGCCCTGAAAGGAGAGGAGAGATGCTGCTGGCATCAAAGCTCAAGGCAATACCCGTGTGTGGGGATAAGGAAAGAATGGCACTGCTGTTCTCCCGTAGAAAATGAACCGGGCAGCTTAGCTTTCTATCCCTTCAGCGGGAAACGTTGCAGAAAGAACTGGTAGAGTGGTTCCTGTTTGGGAATGATGAATGTATGCTGTCAGGGTGGAGAGGCCTTCAGCAATGCGTTACTCGCCTTGTAGCATGTTCTTCAAGGGAAATGGATGAAGCAATCCTTGTGTGGTAATCTAAAGTATTTCCTTGTACTTCCTCATCTGCCGGAGGTGCGTGGCTGTAATTGCCAGCCCGGTGGTGTTCTAGCAGTGGCAGGGAGCACGTGCCTTTCTATTTGTACAGAAATTCCAGAGCAGCCTTTGAATTGCCTCTGCTCATGGGACACTTTGGGTGATGTATGAATTGGTTGCTAACTACGTCAATGCTTGCATGTCTGAGTCAGGATGAGCAGCATGCAGGGACATATGAATGAGCGTGTGGAATCTCAGCAAGTTTTCAAACGTAATAAATGTTGCCTAGAATATTGTAGCATTTTCAAGATTATCTTCAAGCAAGTTCTGGCAATTAAGACTTTTTTTTTTTTTTAGTTTGTCACGGGGCTCCTAAATCGCACAAACTCATCGGAACTGCTGTCAGGTGAGATATCTACTGCTATTTTTAGTCAATACAGCATATGGAACACATGTAGTATTTTGGCCCTTTCCTGGCCAAGTGTGGTAGATATCTGAACACAGGGCTTGGGCTCCCACAAAGAACCACTGTCCTAAAGACTCTGCTGCTGACATTTCTGTTATTTCTTGATTTTTTTCACTGAAGTAGACTTGCACTTGGACGTGTCTAGGCTATGACTGTTCTTTCTCAGACACTCAAGTACTCTATCGGGTACCTATTTGCAGTACTAGGGGTGTAGAGATTGGCTAAAGTGACCTTTGTGTTTTGATGGCTGATGATTGAAGAACACAAAACTGTAGGACAGACTTCATCTTTTTGATACTGATGTAGCAGAGACAAAATACCTGAGGGCTTCCTCTTGCACTGTTGTGTTCTGTCTCTGTAAGTCCTAGAGTGATTTGTGACAAAGTAGAAATGTGATTGTTGGGCTTCTTTTTAGCTGCACTGCATGTACCAAGAGAGAACAGTTTCTGTGTACGAATAAATGTCCACATTCACTAGACTATCAGAACATCATGTTTGGATGTTCAGGTTTTAGAATCTGTTTTCACCGCTTTATGCTGGGTACAAGTGCTCTGTTTTAAGTTCTGATCCCCTGTATTTCTTCTTCCAGAAGTCCAACTGAGCCAGTGAGCCGAGCATCAAACGCAGTATGTAAAAACGCAGACTTTTTGCTAGACACTGCACTTCATTCTAAACAATGTAACCTTGTATTACTTTTCCAAACATTACCTTTATGTATTTCCCAGTAAAAGACAGCATATGTTGTGAATAGAAGGGATTTGATTCAGCATAGTAAAAACTGAGTAATGCCATCGTTCGCACAGTTCTAATGGGAATACTGGTATTTGTGCCTAGGAGTGCATTGTGTTTCATCTTGAATCTGCTGGAACATTTCCTGAATGACTTTGAGTTGTACAGATAATGTATGATCATTTTGAGATCACGTAGGTGCGAGGTTTGCCCAACTGAACGTGGTGCCCTGTTCTACATCTGTCTGTCTCTAGCTAGCAATATGGATGTTTGTATAGGGTGTCGTGTGCTTTTTGTTTCTTGCAATAAAAATGGTTTGGAGCGTATTTTTTGCCATTTTCACCTTGTATCACTTAGCTTTTGGTTTTAAATCCGTTTTGGCCTCCTGGTTTTTGAAAATGTTATCAAAACCCCCTGAGAAACCATGATTGTTAAAGTTGGGACTGTTTCTTACTTTTGCCTTGGGCGTTCAAACAAATACCAAAACTAACATATCCCTTGTGTTTGGAGGACAGTTCTGTGCAGCTGAATGATTCCTTTTCGTGTCCTTAAATACCTGGGTATTTGTTCCTACAGCTGTGAAATTGAAGTGCTATTGTTTGGGCCGCCCTGGGTACGTAAATGTTTTGAATCCCTTGCCGTGAATGTCAGTAGCGTTGCTACGCAAAGTGGTATTCTAGAGCTCTGCATTTGATCTTTCCGCTTTACCCGATGAAGCAGTTGAACAGTTGAACAGTTTGTCTGCAAATGAAAATACCTGAAACCCAGCGTACATGCTTTGGCACAAGGTTAGAGCCTGGTGCATTTGTGGGTAAAATGCCTGTCATCTTTCTTACCTTCTGCCTGCAGTACATGTTTGGAGCTCGGCGACCTCAGGCTCGCCTGCTGCTTTACTTTCCCAAAGGCGAAGCCTTTCTTCAGTCTACCACCGCTTTGAATGTACCTTTGGAAAAGGGGCAGCGTTTTTCTTCAGGTTTGAAAACACTGTCCTGCTGCTGGTAAAATATAAATAAGTAACCCAAGGAAAGACTTATTTTGCCAGGCAACTATGCTGTGTTCGTAAAAGCATAACCATGTGCATGCATGCCTGATGAGACACTAGCTGATTCATTGACAAACTCCACTGAAAAGAAGTTTCCTGTAGTGATGCTTCCTTCTCAAATAAACTCCAGGGTTTTTTTAAGTCCTCTTAAGCTGAAACTTGACAGCTTCCTTATCCCTTTGACGTTTAAGCAGCTGTGAGTATTTGACAATTAAATTGGTGAAGGACCTTGAGAGGAGGAATGATGCTAATGGACACCTGCGGAATAATGTGAAATGGTTCTTTAAAAAACAATAAAAGAAAAACTTGTGAAGAAAACAGTCAGGGTAGCTGATGTTTTCTATCCCCCAAAATCACTCGGGCAGGAGTCTGAAGAGCTCTCTGTTAGTAATGCTGTTGGTATCTTTCCTGGAGTAATGGCATTGAGTCCAATTCCTAGAGGCTGAGTTGAGCAGCTTTTAGGTATGATTTTTCCTGACATGCGGTCACTATCCTTGCTTAGAGCTAGAGGTATGTGCAAAATTTTGCTAGGCCATCTGGCTAGAAGTGTTGGTTAAATAGTCCTGTATGTCGGATTGCAGTGCAAGTCTTTTGCATCCTGGACAAGTTGCCAAAGAAGCAGTGAAGTTGAAGGGACTAAGGTGGCATTTTAAAATTGAGCTTTACTGTCTTCAGGCTAAATTGTGCTTTCTTGGTGGTTGATACTGCACTGTAGCCATGAAGACTTGCTCTCTTTGCATCTTCCTGCAACAAAACGGATTTGCACTGCACGTAGCTGTGGAGTAGTGAAAGCTGTGCGTGTTGACGTAGCAGAAGAGGCCAGTCTACAGCACCTGAAGTCAATGCACAGCTCTGGTGGCTCCTGTGGTAGAAGTGGCAATAGCCTTACCCTTCCTGTATGCCACTCCTTCTGGACGCTGTGCAGGCTCAGGGACAGCCGCCATTTCTGGGGACCCGCCTGGCGCTGGCAGCGGGGTTCTCCTGCTCTTGCTGTCCTGCGAGGCAGGGACAACGGAAAGCCCTGCACAGAGCCCCGAGGGCCCTTTTCTAGAGCCTTCCCCCGGAGTACGATCATGCTATCAAACTAGCAATAGGGTGAGCTATGAGTCATCCCTCTCATTATCCTGGGAATGTTAGGTAGAAATAGGTCTCCCTAAGGAATATCTGAAAAAATATTAACGTGTTTCATGCGCAAAGAACAAAATGGAATCCAGAGAAGAACTGGTATCTTCTGAAAGTCCAACTCAAGCTGTCCACACTTGGAGGGAGACAGAGGAGTGTGTTTGCAAATGCAAGCATCCTTCTGCATGGGCATGGCAAAGTGATGTCATGCTCAGATTTCTGTGTAGATCTTGGCAAGGACGTTCAGAAGAAAAAGAACCAGAAGAAGAAGACACGGAAAACAAACTTGGTGTGTCCTGTGCTTAGGCCTGTGCTCTGAACAGAGGACCATTTCATAAGTCGACAGCAAGCTGACACCTGCTCGTCAGCAGACAGTAAAGGAGAGCCCGTACGGGAGTACAGGCACAGCCAGTTTCCATCTGCGGTCTTAGCAGGGGCGGTCTTGGCCCATCAGTACAAAGAGGACGAATGCAGACCTTCCCTTGACAACTTCAGTGTGCTTTGACATGGTTTTGAAGACAAAGGGATGTAAACCAGGGAGACATTCACGTGACTTATTTCTTCTAATGAACTGATTTATTGGTCCTTTTGGCATTTTTCATATCTGCAAGGTAACAGAAATCAAAAGTCAGTGGGACCCTGCTTTTCCTGACAGATAGTAAGGTCTGAATTATTGAAGAGGCAGAGACCAACAAAACCCTTGGTTAGGCAGGCTTGAGAGTCCATCAAAGGGCCAGGAAGATGCTGAAGGGACTCATCTGTCCTATGAGGACAGGCTGAGAGCTGGGACTGCTCAGCCTGGAGAAGAGGAGGCTCAGGGGGACGGCATCAATGTGTCTTGATACCCAAAAGGAGGGTGCAAAGAGGATGGAGACAGGCTCTTTCCAGTGCAGGACCAGAGGCGATGGGCACAGCCCGAAACACAGGAGGTTCCCTCTGAACATCAGAACGCACTTTTTTACTGCGTGGGTGGCTGAGCCCTTCCAACCTCAACCATTCTGTGATTCTGTGATCTGTGACTGCAGACATCATCAAATAGCGTTTGTCCTCTCTGCTGCCCACCTTAGAAGTCTCTAGAAATCGCTAAAGGCACAAATAAGGAGCGGCTTGGATGCTGTTCAAATCAGCCACCTTTCCTTTGGATCCCAACGAGATCCGTATGTTTAAAGAAGAAGAATTGCTGAACCGCCCTTCAAGCTCTCTGTCTGTCGGCCTGTAGGGGAGGGGACTGATGGAAAATGTTAAGACACTTTAGGAAAGAGAGCATATTTTGTTCCGGTTTCCTCTTCTGATAGCATCTGGTCAGCAATACAGCATGTTAACGTTCCGTCGACAGTTGTAACACCAAACAAGGATCAGAGAGAGGAGCAGGTGTAAACGGCTTTTTGCTGAAAGAGATTCTCAGAACGGAGGAAAGGCTGTGAATTGTAAGATGCCAGAAATTGTAGAAATGTGGAGAGAGCATCTCGTCCCATCTGTGGTGAACTCCGCACTGTGGCCAGTGTCGTATCCTCACGGGAATGATTAAAGATTAGCATGAGATTCCAAAAGAACTGGTAAATGTCATTAGCAACATCAAAAGTCAGTTGGGATAGAAACACTCGGTTAGGATCCTAGCCTTGCACTTTCTTATGCAGCTCCGAGCTGAAAGCAGACAGTGGTATTTCCTGCTGTGCTGCAGGGGAGAAGTTTCCACATTGCTAAAAACCCAGCATAAGACAGCCCTGCCTGGAGCTACCATTGCCCACAGGCCAAAAGACTCCAATTATAAAACTTCTGTGCAGCCCGCGCAGCAATGGGCTTCCCACCGTTCTGAAAGCTGGGAGGGGGAGCAGGCCATCAGGCAGGAGAAGTGGCCCACAAGATGCCCATGGAGCGCTGGAGATGGCGCTCAGCCAGCACCAGCACAATGAGGAGGGCTTCTCGCTCGCGGTCCAAAACCAGGCCAAGAGAAAAGCAGCAAGAGAGCAATCTCCATTTGTGAAAGGTTCCCAACTCCTAAAAGGGCAAACTCCGTGAAAGATGCTTCCTTTTCTTTTCCCTCTTTTCTGCATAAGCTCTTCCTGTTTGATAGGAGGAAGAGAGGAAGTGACAAAAACTAGGACTTGTGTTCAGCTTGACTAAATCTAACATCGCCAAGGGAGAGAAGCAGCGCTCTGGAGTGCACAGAAGGGAAGGGAAGGTCCTGGGGGCACGCTGGGACGCGTGAACACGGGGCTCTGGGCCAGTTGGAGAGCAACAGGGAGGTCTGCAGGGAACATGAGGGCAAATGTGGGGCTTGGGGCACGCCAAGAGGACCCAAGTGCCCAGGGGTCAGTGGGCCTCGTGACGCCCCCAGAGGACACCCTGCCCCTCCCGGCCTGGGTGGCGGGTCACAGTGGTGCCCTTTGTGACCCGCCTCTGTGACACCCTGTGGCACTGCATATGGTCAACGCGGTCACAGCCCCCAGCCTGCAGTGTCCGGCAGGACGGCGACGGGACAGGGCGGGAGCCTGGAGCTGGCGAGCAGCCCCTGAGCACAGCCCACGTCTTTCCCCGGCAGCCCCGCGGTGCCAAGGCATTTTGCCAAAGCTTCCCCCTTCCCCACCCCTAGCCCTTTCCTGCGTCGCGCAGGATGGCGGAGAGACCCCAGCCGCCCCAGGGTGGCCTGGGAGGAGAAGAGGGCTCCCCAGGAGAGCAGCTCTCCACCGCAGCCCTACGAGGTGTGCGTGCCCCAGCCGCTGCAGAGAAGTAAGTGAGGGGCCCCGCCGGGCTGGGCAGGGCTGGGGCCGGCACCCTGATCGACACCAGGGTCCTGTTTCCCGGGCACAGTGGCAGTGGGGGTCCCACGGGCGGGGAGCACGGCACTGGTGGAATGCTGCTCGGGGCTGGGAGCTGGCCCCAGCACAGCCTCCCCCAGGGCGGGACGGGGCTCCTGCTCCAGGCTATGGGGCAGCAAGAGGCAGCTGGCCTGGAGGGAGGCAGCGGTGGTGGGGGACGGGGACCTTTCCAGTCTGTCTGCAAGCGAGTTTCTGAGCCCAGTGCACTTGTGCCTTTCTGTGCCGCGCTGTGCTCCAACATCGCAGCCCATCTGCCGGGCACCCTCCGGGCCAGACACCCATGGGGAGACTGCGCCAGGGGAGTGGGCACGGGGCCGGATGGAGGGCAGAGCTCCTCCGTCTCCTTGCATTTGCCTTCAGCCCCTCTCTACAGCCCTCCCTGCTCTCCTCCTTTACTAGGTGCCCCCGCTGGTGCATCCAGCTGGCAATCTCTGTACCGAGAGGAAAAAGAAGCCGTAGAGCTCATCCAGGCTTTTCTGAAGAGCTCAGAAAAGGTAAGCGTGGCTATTTCCATGGTAGCTGTGCCTGCGTCTCCTGACGGTGGCACCGGCTCTGCTGCCTGCTGCCGGGGCTGCTGGGGGGCTGGTGGCTGGGCAGAGCTGCTCCTCCCAGGTCTCCTGCACAGCACTGCAGCCCCAGGGCTCCAGTGCTGCTGGCCATGTGTCTGCCTTCTCACGCTCCCCGTTTGTCTCTCTGTCCCCTGGCTGCCAGGAGGAGGCCCAGAAGATACAGTTCCTAGAGACCATCTGCACCCTGTGCGAAGCTGCCAGGTGCAAGGGCTTGTCACAGGGCCTGAATGCGTTCTGCCACAGCTTTGAGTTGGCAGAGAATATCAAGGTGAGGGGACACCTGGCAGGTCTGGGGACGGGGGCAAGGTCCCCGGGCACCGGCACAGTGTGCGGGCAGTGTGCGGGCAGTGCACGGGCAGGGGTAGGGCAGGGACAAGTGTGAGTGGACGCGGAGCTGCCCTGAGGGGACTCGGGTGCCGCTGAGAAGCCCTGCCAGCAGAGACCCCATCACCGGGAGTGGCAGGGGGCACGCTGGGGTTGGTGCTGGGGCGGGGGCAGAGGGTCTCCACCAGCCCCACCGCCTGGTGCTGGGTCTGCTGGCACTGGCTGCTGGTGGCTGCCAGGTGCCATGCCGGTTGCGCTTTGCAGGTGCTGCTGGAAGAGGAGCCCAGGGACCACCTGCACACAGCGGTGCGGCAGCAAGCCATGCTTGCCATCGCCGCCTTGAGGTAGCTGCCCAGCCCCTGGTTTGGCTGGCACCTCTCCCCGTCCCCCATCCAGGCAGAGTCCAGTAGTGCCGTCAGAGGGACTCTGCTCTGCCCTGCTCGCGGCTTGTTGGGAGGGCGTAGGGGAGGCCAGAGGGATCGTGCAGCTGCCTGCCATGCCTCGGCTCTTCCCCAAAGCGGGAGGCGGGAGGCAGGAGGCGGGAGGCTTGCCTGCCAGGACTGTCCTTTGGCCGAGGCCATGTTGGGGAGGGAGGAGGTGCCTCCTGGCAGGGCTCCCTGCACACCCTCCATCCCTCTCGGGGACCCCTGCTCCAGAGGCGCGTGGCCACCTGCCCAAGGCATCGAGGCGCCCAGCACCAGTGTCCAACAGGCCCCTCTCTCTCTTTGCAGCAAAGTGGAGATGGTGCTGGAGGGCAAAAAGAAAAGCCTCTTACAGGCCTGCTTCAGGAGTGTCTTCTTGCTTCCTCCAAAAACGGACATGCAGGACCTGGACACTGCTCTCTACTTTAACGTAAGTGCTGGCTGAGCGGCAGGAGTCCCTAGTCCCTCTGGGCTGCTCCCTGGCCGCCGTGTGCTGAGAGACACCCGGAGATCCAAGGCAGGGCAGGGGCTCGGCTTTGCTTTCCCACCCTCCTCCCTTCACCCGCAGTCCTTGGCGTGGGGAGTTCAGATCCATCTCCAGGGTGAGAGGGACTGCAGAAAGACTGCCACAACCCTTTGTCCTTCTTGCAGACCCTGGATACCATGGATACCATGCTGTGGACGCTGGTGCTCAGCTCTCCTGCCTCTGGCTTCACGCAGCTGCAGACAATCTTACAGGTGTGGCATTGGCAAAGAGTGGGGTGCGCAGGGGCTGTTCCTGACGCTGGAGGGACGGGAGTGTCCACTCTCGAGTGGATGGTCCCCACCCCAGTGCCACGCACAGAGCACATTGCAGGGAGGGTGCCCAGCTGCCTGGGGGAGCCAGGGCTGGCCCACCATGCTCTTCTGGCAGCCCCGTGTCCCCTGGCTGCACTCAATGTCGCTTCCCCTCTGCAGCCTCCTCCTGTGTCACGGCAAAGCCTTGCCCATGGCACTTCTGGGCCAGCTCCGTCCCCAGAGCTTTCCTTGCACCAAAGCGGTGGCAGACATTTGACCCCTCTCCTTAGGCACCTCAGCGGTGGCAGCTGGTGCTGCTCTTCCCCTGCCTCACCGTCCCTCGTGCTTTCCTCCCCAGATCTGACTGGGGCAGAGAGCCACTGAGACCTGCCTGTCCTGCACAGGCAGCCCAGCCCTGAAGCTCTGTACTCCTGGCTTCCCAGGGGGCCGTATCCCCATTGCCCCACTGCAGACCCTGCAGGCAGGCTCCTGCCCAAGAGCCCAGCCTTCACTGGAGAGGGGACACAGGGCTGTGTTGTGGGGGAGGGCACGGAAGGGAGCAGGCACTGCCCTGGGGGTGGCATCTGCCCACCTGCCTGGCCACAAGGGCTGCGTGAGTCCAGCCAGGGCTTCAGCAGTGCTGCTTCTGCTGGCGCGGGCACCAGCTCCCAGGGCACGTGAGCACTTTCTCTCCTCCCAGATGCTGCTGACCTTCGTCAACTGCCAGAACGCAGCTGCGTGTGAGAGGGCTGTGGGGAGGATTGGGAGGCTGAGCGATTTGCTGGCCAGCTCTTCCTCAGTGGAGGTAAGGAGCCAGGCAGCCTCCAGCCAGGCTGTCTCCCCTTGCCTGCACACCAGAGCAGCCTGCAGCTCAGAGATGCCTGCGAGGCAAGCCTGGGCAGCGACTGAGGCATTCAGCAAGGCTCTGCCCTGGAGCCAGCGTCTTGCTTTCTTTCTTTTTCCCATGCTCTTCTCTCCCCAGCTGGCTGCTTTGGGAGGGCCCTCCAAAGCTCTGACTCCCCGGGGATCCTTCCCCGTGCAGACTCTTGGGTCGCAGCTGCTGCCCCTCAGCCCTTCTACCTGTCCTGCCTCCCTCGCCCAGGTCCGGAGCACCTTTGTAGGAGACGATGACAGCCGTGCCTGCCAGACAGAGATCCGTATCCCCATCCTGGGACAGCTGCTGGGGCGTCTCATCCTTTGCCGCACTTGCACGAACTGGGAGATCAGCTGGGGGGCTTTGGATGCTCTTCATCGCCTCTTCAGGTTCATCCTGTGGCAAAAACGTAAGTGAAGCTGTGGTGGGCTGTGTCCCTCCACACACAGGCATCTCCTCAGATGCGTGCTTGTTTCCCTGAGTGTTGCAACGGACCGTTCTTGTGCCTGCTGGAGGCTGTCCAGGAAAGCCTGCCAGCTTCTCTGTCCCTCGCATCTCAGTTATTCCAACAACGTGTGAGTTGTGTGACTGCGTGCAGAGTTCTAGTTCCTTTGAGCTTCCCAGGCCGTGAGCGTTTGCACACATATGCTTGAGGCAGGTGTCTCTCATCCTTCTCCATCGTCCCTGAGGTCCCTCTTGTTCCCTTCGCCTGTCGTCACCCTTTGCTTTATACCCCTGCCCACCACCTCCTCCCCTGACTGTGGGTCGGAACCCCCCTCCTCAGCCATTCCTAGTTCAAAGCTCTTTTCACCATTTGCTAATCTTGTTGGCAAAGATGCTTTGACCTAATTGATCACTTGTCTGTGATCCCCTCCTCTTTAGGCACGATGCTGCCAGAGGATAATCCAGAGCATCCGCGGCGTCAAAGGGAATGGAAAGCTGAGAACACCACCTGGCTTTCTTCGCCCAGCACCAGCAACATAACAATGGTAATGAGCTCCTCCCTTGCTGGGCCTCTTGTGCCCAGAGATCCAGAATCAGTGGGGCCGGCATGGCCTCACTGTCCCTGGTGAGAGGGTTGCTGCTGTCCCCGAGCAGGGACTAGAAGGGGCTGCACTCCCAAGTGTCCCAGCATCAGCTCCAGCCCGCCTGGCCACCAGCAACCCCTGGTTCTCTGTAGGGCCGGCACGCTGGGCTCACGACCCCAACCCTCCTCCCTCACCCTGAGGGCCCTCTCTTCTCCTCCTCCACCACGCAGTACTGCAGCCCCTGCTTCCAGCTTTCCTGCGGGCACCGCTGCCAGCACTGCTGGGCCATGTCTTGCCAGAGCTGCTCTCACTGCTCAGCTAAGCAGCACCATCAGGGCGCTCGGTGTGCCATGTCTTCCCCGCCTTCCTTCCTCCCATAGGCGTTTGGAAAATACCTGCAGCCTTCTGAGAAGAGAGACGTCGTCCTCGTGGCCATTGAGGCCATGAGAGACTCCAGCGTCTATGACAAGGAGGAGGCGAGCAGCATCCTGGATGTGGCTGGGAGAGAGCCTGCCTCCTGGCTGACAGAGGTAAGCGGCCTGTGGCTGCCCTGCCCTGAAGCCCTTTCAGGCACTGTTCCTCCCTCCCTCCCTCCCTCCCTGATGCAGGTGCCTCAGGCACCTTGAAGCCATCTGAAGCCAGCAGAGCAGGATGGGAAGAGCAGCAGTTTGAGAGGCAGCTGAGGAAATGGCTGCATTCCAGTGGCAGCACCATCCTCACCTGTGTGCCCTCCAGGTGCCAAGCATCGTGAGGTGCATCTATGAAAACACGGCATGCATCCGCACGGCATCCGCCCGGCACAGACTGGACTTGCTGCTTCTCCTGATGACGGAGCAGTGCCCCAGGGGAGTGGTCGCGAGCCTGCTGAAGCTCTCTCCATCGTGTGACAGGTACTGACCCCAGCAGCCCCCGGGGGCTTGTGCCGTGTGGGGAGAGGGGCCTGGAGACTTTCTGGCTGCCGGAGCCACGGGAAAGCGCAGGACACCCCCAAGGAGCAGGGCCCTCCAGCCCACGCCACTTTCCAGCCCTGGTGGATGTGCCAGGCCCGCAGTAGCCAAAGCTGGCCAAGGCAGCCCAGAGCCCTGCCACGAGGTTCCTCCGGGCCCCACGGGGAAGACTATCTCAGCCCCCTCCTCCTTGCCCAGGCAGGGACCTGGGCACTCCAAGCGAGGGGTCGGGAAGGGCCAGGACAGCCTGGGTCCTGTGGGGCTGGCGCGGGCACAGTGTGGTGGCCGAGGCAGCCCTGCTGACAGAGCGCTCTGGGCCTGCAGTGCTGCTCTGGCCATGTGGGACGTGATGCTTTCCCAGCCCCACACCCTGAAGAAGGTCTTGAGGGAGCTGCTCAGCCAGCTCCAGGACCAGCGGCTGCGCAGGGTGTTCAGCTCCAGCACAGAGGACGCCTGCATCCATCACTTGGCTGTGAGTGACCAGAGCAGTCCTTGCTCACCCTCGGGGCTGTGCCTGCCTCTTCAGGCAAACAGGCACGGCCCTCTCCCCTCCCATCTGCCCCAAACAGTCGCCTTCTCCAGGACATAGGGACACAGCCCCTTAGGGCCAGCAGGGACCCGCCCAGCAGCAGGTTCCCCTGCGCCAGCCATGCAGGGCCACCCCACGCTGCTTGGGCCCCGGTGCACAAACACGAAGCCCAGGCAGCCCCTGCCTGCCCAGGCAGCTCTCTGCTTCTCCCCTGCCTGCACCCCCCTGCCCTGCTCTGCAGACTGGAAGCCTGGGGCAGGGCAAGGGCTGGGTCAGGGGCAGAGATGTGGCCTTTGCACAGGCTGAGCAGGCTGCAAGGTTGGGGGCAGGAGACACTCGTCACCACTCGCGTGTCGTGCCTCCTTTGTGCCCGCTCTTGCTGTTGCATCGCTCCTCAGAGGTGTGAGAGCAAGAGGCTGCCGATGCTCAGAGGACAGGAGGAGCCGGCACAGGCAACCATGTGGTGTGCGGCGAGGCGCAGGGCGCGGGGAAGCCAAGCGGCCCTCCACGGGCAGAGCTGCCCCTGGGTCGGGCTGTCTGGCCCCGGTGCCCTTGCCCTGAGGTGCCAGTGGGAAGCAGGAGCCACACGGAGCAGGGAGCCCAGTGGGCTCTGCCAGTCTCTCACTGCCGCCTTTGTTTCAGCTGCTGGCCTCCAGCGACATTGAATCGGAGGAGTTTGCTAGCCTCTACAAAGTCCAGAGGTACCTGAGGCGTCCAAGCCTGGTGCTGCTCTCGCTGGTGCTCAGAGGCCTCATCACGCTGTCGCAGAGACCCGAGACGGTGAGCAGGGCCTGGTCAAGTGAAGCCATGTTGGCAGCCTGGGGCTGGGGAAGTGGGTAACGCGGTGGCTTGGCCTGCCCTGGGAGTCAGGAGGTGGGGTGACAGCTCCAAATGCCCCTGCTGTCCCCTTTACGGGCCCCAGGCTCCTTCAGGCTTGGACCTTGCCGCTGCAGCGCAAGGAGAAAAGCTCCCTCACCAGCAGCTCTCGCTCCTGGCTCATCCCTGTGGTGCCAGGCAGGAATTTCTGCTCCGCACCGAGGCAGCCAGCGCCAAGGTGCCTCAGTCGAGGGAGCCCTGTCCCCAGAAGAAGCGTTCTGCTGAGAGAGGGGGATGAGCCAGAGCCCAGGGTACAGCTGATGCTAGGGGCTGACTCTGGGGCTGGGGCAGTGGGCCTCTGTCATGACGGGGTCACCGCCTGCTCATTGCCAGCTTGGAGATGGCTGCCCTTCCCCGCACCCTGCGGTGCACGAGCCATGGGGGTCCGCAGAGTGCTGCCATGGAGGGGCCTGGTGGTGGCTGCCTGGGGAGCTTTCCAGGCCCGGAGGGTTACCAAGCCTTCTGCCCCTTTGGTTTGGGATTCCTGTGCCACCTGCCAGGAAGGCGGAGAGGAGGCTGGTGCTTAGTGGCCAGAGCATTTTTGCCAGGGTGGCCTTTCACCGCTTCACAAGAAGAAAATTCTGTGCTTCCTACAGGCAAGAAAAATGCTGGTCCTGCTGCCGGACATCATGGAGACGCAGCAGAATGCCAACACTGACAACAAGATGAAGGCCCTGCTTGTCTTCAGAAATGTGATGGGTCATATGACGAGGGAGGAGGCCAGCCTGACCGCTCTGCAGCTGGTGGAGAAGCTCCTGCCGCTCTTTGATGATGTAAGGCTGCTGTGGGAGCCTGAGCCCCACTGCTGGGCCCTCAGCAAGGACAACTGCCCGTCAGCCCAGCCCAGTGGCAGCACTTAGGCAGGGCTGTTCCCCTCCTCGCGCCCCTGGGCTCTCGTGGGGATGGCTTCTGGGCTCTGCAGCCCAGCACGGCTTCTCCCTGACAGGCTGATGCCTCCGGGTGACCTGAGCCCCCTGTGCTGGGGCCCAGCCCAGCCCCTGTGCAAAGCACCTGCAGGCCAAGAGCTGCTCACAGATCCCTGAGGCTGCCCGCAGCTGTGCTGCCAGGCAGGACCAGACGTTGTCCCCAGGCGCCGTGGCAGGGGGCTGAGGCGGCGATGTGTGCCCTGGAGGCATTGCCGAGGGCCAGCCTGGTCCCTGGGGAGCTCTGCGCTGGTGCAGCTGGTGTGGCTGGTGGTGAATGCTGGGGGCTTGCACAGGCACCGCCTGATGGAAACCTCATGCGTGGCCTTTCGTGGGCCTGGGCCCATTCAGCCACAGCTGCAGATCTGGCCCACGGCTCCTGTGTACAGAACCTGACTGCAGAGCATCTCCCCTCACATCAGCCCCGCTAACGCCCTTGCTCAGGGAGAGGCTGTTGCTGACGTCCTCCTGTTCTCCTCCCTGCCAGGAGTCCAGCCAGCTGCGAGAGCTCTCCATCTGCCTCTTCAAAGAGGTGCTACAGATGGTGGTGGGGAACGACAAGCGGCAGGTGAAGGAGAACGTGCGGAGAAGCCTGCTCCGACTCTTCTTCCGCATGAGTGACGAGAGCGAGAGCGTGGCCAAGGTAGAGATTTCAAACGTGACCAGTGATGCGGGGAAGGGCGTGCTGCCAGCACAGGGGTGGGCTGGGCATCAGGGAGGGGCAAGGGCTGCTGGCAGTTGGCCTCTTGGCGTCTGTCTCACCCCAGGCTCCAACTGCCCGAGTCACTGAGGACAGGGCAGAGCTGCCCTCCTTCCCTGCCCCAGTCCCACCACTGCTGCAGAGGATGGAGATGTGGGGTCCCCTCCCATCCCTGCTCCCCACAGTCCTGTCCCTGGCAGGTGTTGGAGGCCAGGGCTTTGAGCCCCAATCCCTGTCCCCCTCTGCAGGCCTCTCAGGAAGCCCTCCTCGTCGCTGCAAAGCTGCTGAAGTGGAGGCAGCTCAAGCACCTGGCCCAGACACAGCAGACCTGGAGAATTGGGGAGTGCTTGGTGAGGACAACCCCCAGGCCCAGGGCCCGGGCTGGACAAGGGGTGCCCCTGTGCAGCTGTGCCTGGCCTGCCCTGCTCCAGCCCAGAGCCCGCAGCCTGGAGCTGCATCCTCCTTCCCTGCCCCCAGGCACAGAGCCCCCCAAGGGCTCTTCTCCAGGCCCCTCTCCCCTCCCCACCCTCAAGATGTCGAACGAGACCCTAGCCCACCCGGGCCCTGGCAGTGGGACAGAGGGCTCTCAGGACCTCCAGATCTGCCTCTGCCTGGGGCTCTCTCTGAACCTCAGCCCCACAGGGCTCCTGGCTGGGAGATGGGAAGGGCCTGAGGTGGGAGGGGGACTGGGGGTGCTGGGAGGAGGGACCGGTCCGGCCGAGAGTGGGGAGGGCCTGTGCCAGCCCCATGCCCTTGTGCTCTCTCCAGCTGGTGCAGGACAGGAGCAGACTTGAAGACTATCTGAGTCAGAGCCTGCCGTACTTGAAGGATGCTCAGGTCCCCTTGCGAGAGGCGGCCGTGAGGTTCATTGGTGAGCCACAGCCCCTGGAGACCCTCCTTTGGCAGCCTGGCCCCAGTGCCAGCCGCTGCACTGGCAGCAAGGGGCAGCCCTGTGGCTGCCAGAGCCCTGGCTGCCCCGGGCAGGGCCTGGGCAGCCAGGGGCTCTGGGCCTCCCTCTCCCAGCCCTGCCCACGCAGGTGGGCTTGGTGGCCGCCCTGCTCAGTCCCACCCCGCCTCGGGTCCCGTCCTTCCCTGGGGTCACCCTGCTGAGGGGGAGGAGGGTGTGCAGCCAAACCGGCAGAGCCGGGAGCTGTGCTGCTGGGAGCACGCTGGGGAGCGGGAGGTCTGACGCAGCTCTGTGCCTAGGGCTTGCCGCGCGGCACCGGAGGGACCAAAGCGAGGAGGAGCTGGCTGAGCTCTGCAGCGGTGAGCAGGGGCAGTGCTGTGTGTGGCGGGGCTGGTGGGGCAGGGGCCCCAGCCTGGGCAGGGTGCTGCCATGCCTTGCCCTGCTGCAGGGAAATGCTTCAAGGGCAGGGGAACATCTCAGGGGCATTTGGGGCATTCCTGAGCAGCAGCTTCCAGCTGATGCCTTTGTCCCACCTGCTCCTCCTGGCCAGGGAAAGGGATGGGTGGGGCTGGCATGGTCCGGAGGGGATGCCTGGGGGTCTCTGCAGATCGGTGGGCTTCAGCTCTGTTCTCTTTCCTCCTCTTGCAGCCCTACAGCTTTTGGAGAAAGATGACGAACTCTCGGTCTCGTCCCTGGCAATTCAGACCGTGCTCCTCCTGAGATCTCCCAGGAAGCAGCCAAAACGGGGATGGGCCCTGTGGGCGCTCTGCTGCTGGCCCTGCAAAGCTGGGCAGAAGTGAAGCGCTCTCCAAGAAAATGGCTCTCTTGGATTAAAGCTGGAAGCACAAGTCCGAGGCCATGGTGTCCTTCACACAGGAAGCACCCTGAGCGTGCCCACGGCAGCACAGCACACGCTGACGCAGGGCGTCCTTGCCGCAAAGCCCCAGCTGCCCTGCTGGACTGCCACACCTGGAGGTTTCATCCTGCTGTTCAGACGCGGCCACCTCTGGCATGCTCTGGGCTTGCACATCCTTGTTTGGGAGCCGGGGGAGAAGTTTCCCTGTGGAGAGGGAGCAGCTGTGCCCTCAGGGGCACCCTGCCCCACCTCCTCTGGGCTGCTGAGGCCGGGCTCCCAGCCCTTTGGCCTCTGCCCCGACACATCCCCCTCACCAGTGCTTCTTGTCCTTCTACACTGAGCCCAGCTTCTCAGCAGGAGGACTACACTGCTGTCCCCACGCTTACCTGGTGTAGAATATGGAAAAGAAATTACAATTAGCAAATAGTAATTCTACCCGTAGCCCATATCTATCTAGTCTATAGCCTACAGCTCTGGACGCACAGACCAGCCTATATTTCCTGTATCTGCTTACTCGATGATGTGTCCAGAAAGCCAAATCCTCATTACCTTTAAGAGAGAATGCAACGGGGGGGGGGGGGAAGGAAAAGAAAGAAAAGGTGGAGAAAAGGAAAAGGGTGGGCACACAACTGAAAAAGAAAGGAGCGCAGTTATCGCGAAGACCAGCGCAGCCCCCCTCGCTCTTTGATGCCCGCAGGTGTCTGCGTTCAGATGGGAACCAGCAGAAAAACCCTGACAGGGCTCCTTTTCACTGTCCTCCTCCCTGCGTGCGTGCTGGGACCTCCTCGTTTCCCCGAAGGCCTCCCAGACTCCCAGGGGGTAGCAAACAACTGCACCTGCAGAAGCAAAGGGGCGGCCGTGCCTCGGCTTCGGAGAGGCCCAAAGCCGCCCTGGGCCCCAGCAGCCCCTGGCGCCCCGGCATTTGCTTGGCCCCGAGGCCCCGCGGGGCCTGCCAGCACCGGGGACCCCCGGGGACAGAAGCCAAGGACAGCGGTCAGCCCCCGTGGGGAGAGGGACAGGGCTCTGTCCCCCCTTCTGGCCGCAGGAGGACGCCCTGGGCCGCGCCAGCACAGGCCGTCTCTCCTCCTCAGCGCCCGGGGGCAGCGAGGCCTGAGGGAGGCCCTGGGTGCCGGGCTCAGCCTGGCCGCTGCCAGCGGCTCCCGGCACGCAGCTCCTCCTGCCCAGGGCGGTGGCTGGAGCACAGCCAGAGCCACCCTTTGGGAAAGCCGTGCCGGTGCCCAGCAAAGCCCGGGCAGCTCCCCCCCGGCCCTGCCCCCGGCCCTGCCCCTCGCCCTTCCCTCCCCTCCCGCCCTGCGCAGGCCCAGCCCCCCCAGCCGCGCCATTGGCCACGGCGGAGCCAATCGGCGGAGCCGGAGGCGGGCTGTCAGTCAGAGCCGGGTGGGGCGGGGCCGGAGGGGGCCGAGGCCCAGGGGCCTGAGGAGAAAGGGGCGGGAGCCGGGCCGGGGGCAGCCGGGGCCCGGGGGGAGCAGGGCCAGGCCAGGGCCAGGGCCAGGGCCAGGGCCAGGGCCAGGCCACAGGGCCAGGGGAGCTGCAGGAGCAGGTATGTGCCAGTGGGGATGGGCCTGGGGCAGGGGCCTGGAGGCCTCACCGCCCACGGGCCCCGCCACGGCCCAGTCCCCAGCCCTGGGCCCGAGGGCTCAGCCCCAGGGCCAGCCCCAGCAGCAGGGTGGGAGCGGTTCCTGCTGCTGCCCCCAGGGTCGCCAGCCCCAGCCCTGCCAGCTGGAGGTGGGTGTTGGATGTCCGCAGGGCAGGGGAAGGCAGAGTGGCCTCCTCTCTGCAGGCGGCTCCGGGCTTTGGGGCAGGCATGCTGTGGTGGGGACAGGCCAGGGGCCTTTGCTGTCCCCTCCTGTGGGTCTGGTGCTGATGGACAGCCCCGCCTCTGCCGACAGCCTTTGAGAAATGGGGATTTCCAGACACGGAGCTGTTTCTGCCTCCTGGTGGGAGCACGCGCCGGGGCGTTGTTGGCAGAGCAGCCGGTGGGGAGCGCTCCTGGTTGGAGGCAGCTCCCTTGGCAGATGCTTGGGCAACCGCCAACCGGCCCAAAAACTTTCTAACGCCAAATTGGCATTCAGAAAGCAGGCCTTCTTTATTGCAGCGCTGGGTGCACGGGGGATACCTCAGCCCAGTGTGCATGCCGTAGGTCACGCCAGCAAAGTGTGACACACAGCAAAGTGTGACACACAGCGCTGGGTGCACGGGGGATACCTCAGCCCAGTGTGCATGCCGTAGGTCACGCCAGCAAAGTGTGACACACTTAAAACGTACAGATTCCTTAATTTTCCAAGGAAAGTCACTGATATTGCAGTTATTTCCCAGAAATCATGACCATATTTCCCCTCCCACCGGAGCATGCGCTGTTTGATTCTGGGGCTTCTTTTGGGGGCCCTTGGTGGTCGTTCTCCTCAAGTTCCAGCTGTCCGCTTTTTGACCTCGTTGGTTTTTTCCACCTCAGCATGCTGATTTGGCGGTTTCCTTTTGTTAAGAAGACAGCTGACACTCGCCAGTGTTCAGGGAGTTTCTTGGTTTCTGTTCAGACTGCCCATGATCTTTGTGCTGAGCTCACTCTTTGATTCAGAGATTCCTTCTTACCTTACAGGCCTCTCCTCTGTCCTTGCTTTCTGCGGGCATGCTGATTCACTTCCTTCCTAGCTCTACTCTGTCCTTGGGAGCTGTCAGTTGTTGGTGACCAGCTTCTTCTAAGCAGGCCTTGATGATGAACGTTTTGAAGCAGGCCTTGGTAATGAACTCCTTTTCTGAATCCCACAGGTAACGCTTGTGCCCCTCTCTGGGCCCCAAGGTGGGATACCTGCCTGTCCCCCCACCCAAGCTGTGCTGCGGGCTTCTGGGAAACGGGGGTACCGAGGGCGGATGGTTTTACCACAGCCGGGAAGGTCCGGTAACCTGTCAGGGACTTTTTTTTTCCTGGTGCTTGCAGTAGCAGGTTATTTGTTTTTGTCAATGTATTTTTTCTGAGGAAACTTCACCCAGGAAAGCGCAGCGTTTAGCTCTGGTTGCTCTCTGTGTGGCCTGTGCCTGTCCTCAGCCAGGCACACAGCAGCTTTCAGAGGAGGAATGGGACTATTCCAGGGTGAGGTGAGCAGTGGGGATCCCAGGCCTGTTGTGTGTAAGGCAATCAGGGGAAAATGTGCGGTTAGAGCTGCCTGTGTTGCTTCCCCCTTGGATTGCAGTGCTCCCCTCTAGTTCTCTGTAATCCTCGCTTCTACGAGTCGGCTGCATCGGGTTTAAATTTCTGTAAGTACACTTTGCAGGTGTTTCGACTTGGTTCTTCCCAGGTTTGAAAATTCCGTGTGCAGGTCTCTCTACTTTCTTCTCCCCTCTGTCCCACAGAACCGTCTGTGCCTGCAGGGGCTGCAGAGTCTGTGTTTGCTCCCCGTGGTGAGGAAAATACGGGCATGAAAAAGAAAGAGATAGCGATTCTGAAAAGACCCCTTTCTTTGTGCTCCTTTTCACATTCAGTTGCCTGTTGTGGGTTCTTAAATGATGCGAGTTACTCTGAGTCTTAGCAATCCCTTGTTTGCACGCCTGTGCTCAGGAGGTGCCTCAGAAACTCTGTTTGGGCGTGGCTTCTGTCGGACAAGTAACCGTAGCCCTTTCTGGAAAAATAGCTCCTGGGTGAGTTAGTTCCTCAGCCATAACGGCAGGGTTTCTGTTGGCATCTGCAAGAACTCAGGAGCAAACCCTGCTGACGGAAACCGTCAGGAGAAAAGGAAGGCTGGAGAGATGAGAACAGATCCGTAGAGCTGCGCTGCTTGACCCCTGATAGTGTCACACCTCCTGGCACGGCGACTGGGTAAGGGTGCTCTCAGGGTGTTTTCCCAGCTTTCCCAGTGCTCACCAGCAGAGAGCCAATGGCCCTGGGGGAAGGGCAGCACCCCCTTCTTTGTGCACCCCAGGATCTTGTCACGCTGCCTAAGCTCCTGCGCAAGCAGAAGTGGCCTGCAGTCGACTTGTTGAGGGAGGCTGGTGTGGGCACGAGGAAGATGCCGGGAGCAGCCTTCCTTCAAGTCACCAAAGGGGTCTGTAGGGAGCAGAACGGGAGTGACCTGCTGCCACTGCCGTATGTCCTTGCGTGCAGAGCCAGGCTGGTTCCAGTGGAGGCAATGGTGGTGGTTCAGCAAGGGGCACTTTCTCTTGTCGTACCCTCAGAGGACGAGTGCCACAGTCTGGAAAGCTGGAGGGGAAAGGGAGGGTAAGGATGCAAGAGGTGGGATGTCATCTAGAGCGGGTTGTGGGAGTGAGGGTACCCGTTGCGTCATGGTCTCCAAAGAGAGTCGCTGCTCAGCTCTGTGGCTGCCTGGATCCTGCTGCAGACACTGATCTGGCATCACGCTTCCCAGGGTCGATACTCGACCTTTCCCCCACCAGTCTCGTATCTGTATTCCCATTGCGCTGCCTTCCAGCACATATCTGTGCAGCACGGCTCCCCCTGAGCCTCACTTCCCCCAGGGCAGAGCGGTACGGAGCTGTGAGGAGCACGCTCAGGTCTACGAGGGTTCAGCAGTGCAGGTGTTAACTGCTACTCTAGTCCAAGCCAAAAGCAGCCTTCTCAAAACGCAGGGGGCTGGGAAGTTTGGCGTGTTAACAGCCGAGAGGTCTGCAGAAGGAGGAGCTGGAGAAGCCAGGGGATGTACAATACTGCCGTCAGCCCAATGGCAGGAGGGAGGTTATTCAGTCCTTGGGGTTGGGCTGGAAATCTGCAGCCTGCGGTGTAACGTCCTGTGCTGGGATTTGGTAGTTAGCACTCATCATCCAGCTGATCAAAAGCAGACCCTTTCTGCAGGTGTTGGCAGCAGCTGGAAAAGAGAGATTGGGAAGACCTTGCTTTTGAAAACGTAAGCCAGAGCAGAAGCCTTGTCCTGTACCTGTGTTGTCTTTCACTGCAGTTTTCACATCTGAGAGAGAAGAGGCATTTGGCTGACGGTTTGTAGGACTGCCTCTTTTGCAGATTAAACATCCCTTGTCAGCATGGAAGAGAGCTGGACATGGACAAGCAAACGCTTGGGGCAGCTGCAGCGTAGGGATGGGGGCAGTCTGTCATATTTCTGTCAGGCTCAAAAGCTACAGGATGTTTCCATTGCAAGAGGCGAGTCTGTTGGGAGCTCCAGTCTCCCAAATTCCAAACCCCGTGTGTGAAAGAGTGCTGAGCCCCGTTGTTTCTTTCTGCTGCTCTCTAACGCAGTTTCTCTGGCTTTTTCTTTGGTTGGTTTTTAATGCCTGGTAGGTGTCCAAGCTCCGTTCCATCAAGGCACTTGCAAACCTGCCACTTGCCCAGCTTCTGCTGGGGGCGAAGCCAAAGGGATGAAGCCTCGTGCTCGTAGCAAGCCCGAAGCAAAGTTAAAGCGCTGAGAAGTTCCCCCAGTCAGCCCGGAGCCAGAGTGCAGGTATGGAAGCTGCGATGAGATGGAAGAGCCTGGAAAACAGTTCATCGGCAGGAGGCGATGGAAGAACGGGCAGTGTGGGTGGCACCTGGGGTGAAGTGACAGGCTTAGTTTCGTGTCTGGATCAGTAGTGTACTTGCACATTTACTAAGCCCCAGTTCAGAGCAGAAATTCTTGTTGCTCATCATGGGCGCCGGAGTGCTGTTCCTGCTCTCTCCTCCCCGGTGCATTAATGTAATCTTTTGCATATATGCAGGGCCTTGATAATGCTCCTGGGTGGGCAGCGTGTATGTGAAGGGCAGGTTTTCTGCATAGTTGTGACTGATGTTTCTTGCTTCTTTTGAACAGGAAAATCTTGATAGGTACTCCCCAGGAACTGCAGAAATGCAAGGACCTGATGAAGAAAGAGGTGCCAATCAAGGAGGGAGTGTAGGTTAGTTCTGGTGGGTGTGCAATTGGCTGATGGGTCGGGCTCAAAGGGTTCTAGTAAATGGGGTTACATGGGGCTGGCGACCAGTCACTAGCGGGGTTCCACAGGGCTCCATCTTGGGGCCAGCACTCTTCAATATCTTCATAAATGACTTGGATGGAGGACTTGAAGGTTTGTTATCAAAGTTTGCCGATGACACAAAACTGGGAGGAGCCGTTGAGACTCTTGAGGGCAGAGAGGCCCTGCAGAGGGATCTGGACAAATCAGAGAGCTGGGCAATCACCAACCGTATGAGGTTTAACAAGGGCAAGTGCCGGATTTTGCACCTGGGACATGGCAACCCTGGATGTACCTACAGCCTGGGGAAGGAGAGGCTGGAGGGCAGCCCCATGGAGAGGGATCTGGGGGTTCTGGTTGACAGCAAGGATTTTCAGGCACCAAGGCCGGCTGCCAGGGGTGTGTGAGCAGCTCCTCCCCAGCATGGAGACGGGCATGGGAGAAGACAGTGCCGTTCCTGTTGGTGTGTCGCAGGTGGCAGTTGGTGGAAGCTGCTCTCAGGGCCTGTAATTCGGAGCTGTCGTCGTGGTACTTGGTGGGAGATAACGAGGGAGGGAGCTAAGTCATGAAAGGCCATATTAACTCGATGTGTGAAGGGAGGGAAACAACTTTGGGGTGTTAAGGAGACTGTTAGTTGCAATGAAGGCAGTGAGTGAGGTGATCCTTTGAGGAGCTTTCTGGATGGGTCAGAAGGGGGCAAGACTGCATGTAAGGACAGAAAAGGTTGTGGCAGTAGCTGAGCCCATCAGATCTCAAGTAGGAAATGATTTGGGCAATATCTGGCGAAGTTGGCGTCTTGTACGTGTGGCACAGCCTGCGTAAGGCCTGACTGCTGGCGAGGAAAGGAGTGTGAAAGGAGTGCTGGAGTGCCAAGGAATGGGGATGGAAGGGATCACAGGCTCATTTCTCAGTTTTCCGTGGGCTATCTGTATACCCCATGTAACTCATCTTGTGTTCAGGAAGAAGTGCCACCCTTTTGGGGAAAAGAGGGGGAAAAGAAAAAAAGGTAATCTGTAGCAGAGCTTGAACTTGGAGTGAGATGACCGTGCTTAGTCTTACCATTCTGGAGTGTTAAAAACATTTCCTTGAAACACTTTCCCAAAATAACAAGGCATGACTTTCTGAAATAGCTGTTTTCCTAGGAGCTGCATCTGAGCTAAGGCAGATGAGAGCGTCTTGCCTGCTGTTAGTCACCGAGGCTGAAGACAGGTCAGCCAGCAGTTCCGGCAAGGACAGAACAAGATAGATACGTATGCTTCTCTGTGCTGATGGTAATTTCTGGAACGTGTCTTGCATAAGTTGGTCTTTTGGTTTTGCAGGTTGTAGGTTTGGCAGGATCTAGTGTGTCATGGATGTGATGGTAATAACAAAACCCAGTTGGATGGGGTTGAGAATCAGAAAGGTAAAAGTGAGAAAGAAACTCGTGGGCTGAGATAAAACCAGTTTAATAATTGAAAAGAAATTTTTAAAAAATATTGTAGGGAAAAGAGAAAAAAAAAACAAACAGAGAGAGGAAAATAAAGCCCAAGAAAAACAAGCGATGCAAATGAAAGCAATTGCTCAGCACCAACCGACCGACAGTCAGTCGGTACCTGAGCAGGGTTCCCACTGCCACTCTCCCCCTCAGTTTTATTGCCGAGCACGACGTCATAGGGTATGGAATATCCCTTGGGTCAGCGGGGGTCAGCTGTCCCAGCTGTGCCCCTCCCAACTCGCTGTGCACCTCCACCCTGCTCGCTGGCGGGGCAGCGTGAGGAGCAGAAAAGGCCTTGATGCTGTGTACGTACAGCTCAGCAGTAACTAACACATTGGTGCATTCTCGACAGTATTTTCAGCAGAAATCCAAACCACAGCCCCATAAAAACTGCTTTGAAGAAATTTAACTCTCCCAGCCAAAGCCAGTACAGTAAGGCATTTTGGATTTCATGTAATTTGCAAGAGTGCTTGAACAGTTTAATGTTATGTTGAGGTACAGTAGTTATAATGTCATCAGAAGAAAGTGAAGGCAAAGAAGATGAAGGCGGCAAAGATACTCAAAAGCATTATAACCTTTGGCAGCAGAAACATGTCATTTACAGTTTCTATGAACAGTTTTCCTCCAATGTGGTGTTCTTTTCCAAGATTTACAGATGACATTTTGCTATTTCCACATCAGAATTCAGTGATTTTAGCATAAACCTCTCCAGTGAAATGTAAGAAAAATGACTGATGTATCCTGGAAAGAAGTGTCATTACATAGACTGGATAGTTTTACTCTTGTAGTTTACAGTTCTCCTTAAAACATAGGCATGTGTTTTCAACTTGTGCTCTGCAGTGGTTAAAAAAACCAAACCAAACAGAAAAAAAACGCCCTTGAAACTTTCTTCTGAAATGAGAGGGGGTGAGATATCTTACATTTTCTGCTTTTTCCGCTATCCTGCTTTCTCTTAAACTTGTTTGTATCACTCTCATAGATCCCTGGCTTACTCTAGAGCCAAGGCAATGTAAGATATTTTTGGGGGGCCTGGTCTTCTCCTGTCAGGCAGAGATGTCCATGTAGAAGTGCTTGGTCGCAGAGGCAAAAGGCCTAACAGGCAGGTGCATGGGTAGTGATGGTTCTCCCTTATCAGCAGTACTGTCAGTCCCGTCAGGGAGTAATGCTTTGGAGGGGTTTCTGATCGGTGGTAATTGCAGAATAATGACATGATTATATTATTATATTCTATTACATTAAATACTACCTGTGGCAGTCTGAGGGTATGAGAAGAACAAAGATTTGGGGAGGGGAGGATAATTTTAATTTGCCGTAAGTTCTTGTACAACAGCGTGTTTGTGTGTCAGTGCCAAGATGGTCATGGAGTTGGCAGCTGAGATTCTGTACTGGAAATCCTTTTGTTCTGGAGCTGAAGCCCAAATCGCCCTCTAACAGTCTTAGTCGGACTACTGAATCTGGCAGTACACAGTTTCTTTTCTTAAAACTGAAGATAATTAAGTTAGGGGGCGAGCCTGTTTGGAATTTTAGGAGTGTGGGGGCAGAGGCCAGCTGGGGGCTGGGGTGCTCAGGGGAGGGGGCTGTTTCTGCCCCGTGCCCTGGGCCTGGCGCTCCCAGCTGGGAAGGGGCTTTCCAAGCTCCTGCTGGAGGGAGCCAAATGTGGGACCTGTGGCCGAGCTGGGGGACAAGGAGCACACCCGGACCTGTGGCAAACCTGCCTCTAATCAGCTTTTCCCAGCTGGAAACTGCCCAGGAGTAACTGTGAGTGTTGCTGTCCTCCTTCAGGAAGCATGGCCCGCCCCAAGCTCAGCCAGAGCTACGCCTGTGCCAGGAGAAGACTTCAAGCAGAGCCGGGGCTGATGGTGACAGGTCCCAGCAGCTGTCCAGCTCAGGAAGATGCAGGTAAGATGCGACAGAGGTGACCGTGACTGACTGTCACTTCTCTTGCAGGAGCAGGATTTCACAGCAGAAGGGAGGCAGGACGAAATGCCCTTTGAGGTCAAAAAGTGCATCAGGCACCTGGCGCAGTTGCGATGACAGCAGAGGAGGAAGAGAAGGAGATGCAGGTGACCCGGCTGGGACACTGCTGCCGCCGAGGTAAGATCTGCCACAGAGAGCCAGAGACAGCCACTGGGAGGTGGTGGAGTGGGTGAGAAAGGCGCCTGGGAGAGAGGAGAGCACGGGGAGATGGGAGACAGGGATGGTGATGGAGGGGAAAAAGCTGGGATGTTGGAAGTGAGGATGCTTCTGCTGCGCGGGTGCTTGTGAGGTCACCGGTCTCTGAGTAGCTGTTAGCGTCACAGCACGTCCTGGGCTTGTGCAGGTGCTTGTGGTGTCCCGTGTTGCTCAGTAGCTTTCTGGGTATGAGAAGTCCCCTTGCTTGTGACACTTCTTCTGATGTCACTGATTGCTGAGCAGGTGATAGGGCGAGAGCAGGCCCCTGGCTTGTGCAGCTGCTTCTGTGGTCGATAACTCCAGTTTTCACATCTTTTCAGACAAGAGGCAGTTTACAGTACTGACTGTTTTGCAGATCTTCTGCTTCTCTGTGCCCTGCTCTCTGTCCCTGCCTCTCCCTTTCTCTCTCCCCTTCCTTTTTCCTCTCCTCCTTTTCCCTCTGTTCCTCTCCCTCAGCCTGCCTGTGTTGCTCCATACCTCTGTCCTCCCTCCTGCCCTCCTCTGCTCTCTCTGTCCCGCTGCTCGTCACCATGATCCGGGACACCCCCTGCCCCCTTCCCCTCCATGCCCTACTCCCTGTCCCTGTGCCCACTCCTCACCAGGGGTTTCCTTTCTCCACCCGCTGCCCAGCTCCCTGCCCCATTCTCCTCCTCTCTCTGTCTCTCTCCTGTCCCTCTGTCCTGCTTCTTTCCCTCTCCGGGCACCCCAACACCCTATCCCACCCCTGTCTGCCACTCTGTCCCTCTCTCCTCCTCCTCCCTGCCCCACCGGGGTCTGGGACACAGGCAGACCGAGGGAGGAAACCCCGGGGCCTGCAGGAGGATCGGGCCCAGCCAGGACGGTGAGGCAATGTCCCAGCAGGGTGAGACCGAAGAAAGGAGCACCCCGCAGCATGCTGGGAGGTGTAGTCCTGGAGCACAGAGCTGCAAGGTGGCCATGTTGTTTCAGGGAAAAGCTGAGAACTGTAGTCCTGAGGCACTCAAGATGCTGGTCAGAAATCTTAGTTCCTGGGGCATAGGACTGCAATGTAGCCATGTTCGAAAGTCTTTGAAACCCTGCCGGCGTCATCCAGCATCAGAGATCAGGAACTGTAGCGAGACTGACTCCAGGAACATGCAGATCAGTAGACAAGCAGCAAGAATGCTGCAAAACTAGAGCTGCTTTGCAAAGTTGGCCTGTGATGAGGAGTGGGTAGCGTGGGTGGGAGTGATCAGTCAAGTGGTCTGGTCCCTGACCGACTGAAGGGTCCAAGAACCCTGTGTAAAGGCACACTGGGGCTGCCCCAGTTGGGCTGGGACCCGGCACGTGCGTGAAAGAATCTTGGCCCCTGTATTTGGACCCTTTGCGTCCTAGCCTCTGGCCTCGGTCGGCACGGGCCGTTTGCGAGTTGCTGGTGAGAGCGGCTGAGGGCTGGCGTGTGGGCAGGGGTTTTTGGTGGATGAGGTCCGGGCAGCGCCGGACGAGGCCATAGAGGGGGGCCGAGCGAGCCGTGCAGGCGTTGCAGCGGCAGCTGCGGGATCTCGGCACGCGAGCCTTGGCAGGCGACGGCCGCTGGCCGGCCACGGGGCGAGCTGCGTTTTGCGCGCTCAGGCTGTCTCTGCCTGGCCCCCTGGGGCGGCCGCGGCTCCTTGCCAGGGCCGGATCCAGCTGGCCGGCAGTGATGCTGGTGCTGGGGCGGTGCTGGTGATGGCGGTACCGGGGCGGTGATGCCGGTAGTGGGGCAGTGCTGGAGGCCTGCGTCCTCCCGGCGTTGGTGCGAATCAGTGTGGTTTCTCCCACGGGCGCCTGCCACCCGGAGCGATGCCCCGTCTACCCATCGTCTGGGTGGCCATCCCCAGCCCAGCTCAGCCACCCGCGGGGTGGGCAGAGGCTGCGTTAAACCCCCCCACCCCCCCCACCCCCGCTGAGCAAATGGCCGCAGGCAGAGAGAGGCGCTGCAAAGCGAACAGGCAAGCCTTTTAATGACGGAAAGAAGAACCGGGGGGATGTGGGAGAGGGCTGGGGATGGAGCGGGTGGGTGCAGGTCCCTGCCTGCGCATCTGCTCTGTGCGTGGGTGGTAGGGGGGACGGTGCTGGAGCGGTGGCTTATGGGTAGCCGTAGGCGTCGGCTATCTGCATGTCGATCTCCCTCTGCACAAAAAACTGCAGCTGCCCCAGTGTCATCTGCAGGGCCGCCCGCTGCCGCTCCTCCTGGGCCAGCTTCTTGAGGCGCTCCCGCTCGGGCCGCTGCTCAGGCGTGATGGGCACGGACTCCTCCTGCTCCTCCAGCGGGGTGGGCCTAGCCCGGGGCCAGCGGGAGTCAGGCGGCAGCGCGGAGTCGGCGGGAGGGCGCGGCAGGCGCGGCGGCATGTGCAGCTGCTGCGGCAGCCCCTCCCGCGGGGTTTGGCCCCCCGTGGGCGACAGGCGCAGCCAGCTGGGCCGCTTGGGTTTGGCGGCAGCCCCGGTGCGCGCCTTGCTGCTCGATGGCGCCGCCGGTGCCGTCTCCTTCTGGCCGTCAGCTGGGGCCTCGGAGGCAGCGGGCCCCTCGCCGGCTGTCGGGGCAGGGGGCAGGGGCCTGGGGACCTTGGGGGGCACGCTGGGGCCGGCCTGGGGCTCCGGCTGGGGCGGTTGGCGCACGGGCCCCACCGCCTTCACCCTTTGCCCCAGCGGGTGGAAGCTTTGGATGGAGGCCAGCAGGTGGGCCCTCAGGTCGGAGCGGGGCGTCCTCGGCCCCCGCAGTGTTTTGGCCTGGAGCTTTTTGCGCAGCAGCCTGTCGTGGGGTCGCATGGCGCGGGGATGCGTGCTGCGCGCCTTCTCGAGCAGCAGCGGGCGGGGTGGGCGGGTGGGCGGCGGGGGCGGGGCGCTTTGCCCCCCGGCGTCCCCAGGGCTTCTGGGTGGCTGGAGCACCGAGGCGGGCCCATTGGTGTCCTCAGATGCCCTGCGCTTGGTGCCGCCCGCTTGGTGCGCGCCGCTGCCCACCTGCTGCCCGCTGCCACCCGCCGCCTCGCCGTCCCTGTCCGGCTTCCCCTCCCGCGGGGTTTTGGAGTGTTTTGCCACCCGGCACACCACCACCTTCTTCTTCTTGGGCGGCATGTTGTCCCGCGGGGAGGTGTCTTGCGTCTTGGGGGTGCCGGCCGGCGCGGGGCGCTTGGCCTGCTTGCCGCCCGCCTTGCCCGATCTGGGCACCACCCGGCAGGAGGTGACGCCCGGCGGCAGCGGCAAGCAGGTCAAAAGCACGCGGGGCTGCCTCCGCAGCGCCTCCTGCACCTCTTGGTGGGGCTTCCTCTTGGGGTCCAGCGAGGGGGATGTCGGCAGCCCCGCCCAGGAGGGGTCGGCGTCCCCTAGCATGGCTGCCGCCGCTTGGTGCTGGGGGCAGTCGCCCTGCGCCCTGTCCTGCGGGAAGCTGGGGAGCCGGTTGAGGAAGGCGGTGCTGTCGGGGCCGCCGGGGCCATGGGGGTCGTCGGGGACATCGGGGGCGGTGGCCTCGCTGTCCCCCAGCATGGGCGCTGCCGCTGTCTCCTTGGTGCCGCCGCCCCCTGCCCTGTACTCGGAGAGGTGAGGGAGGTTGATGAGGGAGGTGGTCAAGTCGGGGCCGTCGGGGCCATCGGGGACGGTGTCCTCGCTGTCCCCCATCCCCGCCACCACCGCTCGCTCCTTGGGGCAGCCGCCCTTCGGCACGTACTGGGAGAGGTCGGGGAGCTGGTGGAGCAAGGCGGTGAAGCTGGGGCTGTCGGAGATGTCAGGGACGGCCTCGGTGCCGTGCGCGGTTTGGAGGCAGGCGAGCGTCTCGTTGACGTTGGTGTCACCTGGCTGCTGAGGAAAGGCCTCGGCGAAGGTGTGTGGCCCCTGCTCGGACAGGTGCGCGGGCTTCTGCAGGGCCGCCAGGGTGGTCACCGCTGCTGAAAAAGCAAACCAAGCCAAGCCAAGCCCGTGGCGATGCAAGGTTTCCTGGGCGCGGGCCGCGCGCCCGCGGGCTCTGCCACCCGCAGCTGCTCACCTTTGGGCTTGGTGGTGGTTGTGCCGGTCGGCGGAGCCAGGGCAGGCTGGTGGGGGCTGGCAGCAGGGTGGCTGTCCTGGCTGGCCACCGCATCCTTCTTGAAGGCCCCTGGCGGCTTGTGGGCAGTGCGGGGCAGGGTGTGGAGCACAGGGGGGCCCTGCAGGCAGTGCTGAGGCGCGGGGCGGCGCGGTGGCGGGGGGCCGGGGCGGGCGGGGACATGCAGCAGGCGGGAGCCTGTGGGGTAGAGGGGCTCCCCCTGGAGCACGGCCCACGGCCCCAGGCCCATGGGCTGGTGGGGCAGCAGCGTCCCCGTCAGCACCTGCTGTCCCCAGCCATAGGCAGGGGGACAGGGAGCAGGCCTGGTGGGGAGCTGCGCCCCGTGGGGGAGCTGCACCACGGGAGGGAGCTGCACCTGGTGGGGGAGCTGCACGACACGGGGGAGCGGCGCCATCGGGAGGAGCTGCACCACGGGGGGAAGCGGCACCACGCCAGGGAGCTGCACGAGCTGGCCCGGGGCCCCCAGGGGCCCCGGCACCCCCTGCCAGACAGTGGCCCGGGCCGGCTGGGAGGTGACAGCGTGCACCCGAGCAGGCGCGCGGGACAGCGGCAGCCCTGGGCCAGAGGAGGGCAGCACGCTGGCAGTGCCCGGTGGCGGCATGGCCGGGGCGCTGGAGCTCACGCTGGGCACCTCCGATGCCGTCGGCAGCCGGAGAGGGAACCTGTCTGTTGGGGGAAGCACAGAGGAGCAATGGGGTGAGAGCTTGGCGGGCAGAGGCGGCTGGGGGGCTACCTGGAGGGCAGGAGCAGCGGGAGGAGCGGGAGCCTGCTGCTGTACCTGCCATGGCGCTTGGTCCGGGTGGGGTTTGTTGGGGGCAAGCAGCCCTCGTCTCCACGGCGCTCATTCCGCCAGCACCTGCTGCAGCCAGCCTTGCGCTGGGTTGATTTTTCCTACTGCAACAGCTGCCCATCTCAAGGATTGCCCATCCTGCCCATGCTTTCCTGTCCCGAAGGATGGGTTCCCACCCCCACAAGGGTTTTTCATCCCAACGGTGGTTTGCCATCCGCATGATGGCTTCCCATCCCAAGGGTGCTTTCCCAGCCCCGGGATGGTGTCCTAGCCCAGCGGTTGCTGGCTCTCCGTCAGCCTGTCCCTGGCTTTTTGGGGCCCTGGCTGCTGGGACCCTCAGGGCACGTTACCAAGAGTCCCGTCCTTAACCATTTCATCAACCAGCCTTTAGAGGATAAAAGTGTATTAGGTTGGTTTGTGGAGAGAGGGGGGGGGGAGAGAGAGAGAGAGAGAGAGACGCGGAGTTCACGTGATCCCCTGCAATGTGAGGAGGTAGTGGAGTTTTCCTGGAGGCTGTGGTATTGCTCACGCTGAAGGAAAAGAAAGGACAGCAGAGCCCGGCCCTGGAAAGAAGGACGTTGCTTCCGGGAAGCTTAGAGCTGTCCGTGACGGAGAAAGGATCCCCCGGGCCCAGCAAGATAACGGCAGCATCCTAGCCCCTCTGCCACGTCTTTGAAACCCTGCCGGCGTCGTCCGGCCTCAGAGATGAGGAACTGTAGCGAGACGGAGTACGGGGAGATGCGGCTCGGTAGACAAGCAGCAAGAATGCTGCAAAACTAGAGCTGCTTTGCAAAGTTGGCCTGTGATGAGGAGTGGGTAGCGTGGGTGGGAGTGATCAGTCAAGTGGTCTGGTCCCTGACCGACTGAAGGGTACAAGAACCCTGTGTAAAGGCACACTGGGGCTGCCCCAGTTGGGCTGGGACCCGGCACGTGCGTGAAAGAATCTTGGCCCCTGTATTTGGACCCTTTGCGTCCTAGCCTCTGGCCTCGGTCGGCACGGGCCGTTTGCGAGTTGCTGGTGAGAGCGGCTGAGGGCTGGCGTGTGGGCAGGGGTTTTTGGTGGATGAGGTCCGGGCAGCGCCGGACGAGGCCATAGAGGGGGGCCGAGCGAGCCGTGCAGGCGTTGCAGCGGCAGCTGCGGGATCTCGGCACGCGAGCCTTGGCAGGCGACGGCCGCTGGCCGGCCACGGGGCGAGCTGCGTTTTGCGCGCTCAGGCTGTCTCTGCCTGGCCCCCTGGGGCGGCCGCGGCTCCTTGCCAGGGCCGGATCCAGCTGGCCGGCAGTGATGCTGGTGCTGGGGCGGTGCTGGTGATGGCGGTACCGGGGCGGTGATGCCGGTAGTGGGGCAGTGCTGGAGGCCTGCGTCCTCCCGGCGTTGGTGCGATTCAGTGTGGTTTCTCCCACGGGCGCCTGCCACCCGGAGCGATGCCCCGTCTACCCATCGTCTGGGTGGCCATCCCCAGCCCAGCTCAGCCACCCGCGGGGTGGGCAGAGGCTGCGTTAAACCCCCCCACCCCCCCCCACCCCCGCTGAGCAAATGGCCGCAGGCAGAGAGAGGGGCTGCAAAGCGAACAGGCAAGCCTTTTAATGACGGAAAGAAGAAGCGGGGGATGAGGGAGAGGGCTGGGGATGGAGCGGGTGGGTGCAGGTCCCTGCCTGCGCATCTGCTCTGTGCGTGGGTGGTAGGGGGGACGGTGCTGGAGCGGTGGCTTATGGGTAGCCGTAGGCGTCGGCTATCTGCATGTCGATCTCCCTCTGCACAAAAAACTGCAGCTGCCCCAGTGTCATCTGCAGGGCCGCCCGCTGCCGCTCCTCCTGGGCCAGCTTCTTGAGGCGCTCCCGCTCGGGCCGCTGCTCAGGCGTGATGGGCACGGACTCCTCCTGCTCCTCCAGCGGGGTGGGCCTAGCCCGGGGCCAGCGGGAGTCAGGCGGCAGCGCGGAGTCGGCGGGAGGGCGCGGCAGGCGCGGCGGCATGTGCAGCTGCTGCGGCAGCCCCTCCCGCGGGGTTTGGCCCCCCGTGGGCGAGAGGCGCAGCCAGCTGGGCCGCTTGGGTTTGGCGGCAGCCCCGGTGCGCGCCTTGCTGCTCGATGGCGCCGCCGGTGCCGTCTCCTTCTGGCCGTCAGCTGGGGCCTCGGAGGCAGCGGGCCCCTCGGCGGCTGTTGGGGCAGGGGGCAGGGGCCTGGGGACCTTGGGGGGCACGCTGGGGCCGGCCTGGGGCTCCGGCTGGGGCGGTTGGCGCACGGGCCCCACCGCCTTCACCCTTTGCCCCAGCGGGTGGAAGCTTTGGATGGAGGCCAGCAGGTGGGCCCTCAGGTCGGAGCGGGGCGTCCTCGGCCCCCGCAGTGTTTTGGCCTGGACCTTTTGCGCAGCAGCCTGTCGTGGGGTCGCATGGCGCGGGGATGCGTGCTGCGCGCCATCTCGAGCAGCAGCGGGCGGGGTGGGCGGGTGGGCGGCGGGGGCGGGGCGCTTTGCCCCCCGGCGTCCCCAGGGCTTCTGGGTGGCTGGAGCACCGAGGCGGGCCCATTGGTGTCCTCAGATGCCCTGCGCTTGGTGCCGCCCGCTTGGTGCGCGCCGCTGCCCACCTGCTGCCCGCTGCCACCCGCCGCCTCGCCGTCCCTGTCCGGCTTCCCCTCCCGCGGGGTTTTGGAGTGTTTTGCCACGCGGCACACCACCACCTTCTTCTTGGGCGGCATGTTGTCCCGCGGGGAGGTGTCTTGCGTCTTGGGGGTGCCGGCCGGCGCGGGGCGCTTGGCCTGCTTGCCGCCCGCCTTGCCCGATCTGGGCACCACCCGGCAGGAGGTGACGCCCGGCGGCAGCGGCAAGCAGGTCAAAAGCACGCGGGGCTGCCTCCGCAGCGCCTCCTGCACCTCTTGGTGGGGCTTCCTCTTGGGGTCCAGCGAGGGGGATGTCGGCAGCCCCGCCCAGGAGGGGTCGGCGTCCCCTAGCATGGCTGCCGCCGCTTGGTGCTGGGGGCAGTCGCCCTGCGCCCTGTCCTGCGGGAAGCTGGGGAGCCGGTTGAGGAAGGCGGTGCTGTCGGGGCCGCCGGGGACATGGGGGTCGTCGGGGACATCGGGGGCGGTGGCCTCGCTGTCCCCCAGCATGGGCGCTGCCGCTGGCTCCTTGGTGCCGCCGCCCCCTGCCCTGTACTCGGAGAGGTGAGGGAGGTTGATGAGGGAGGTGGTCAAGTCGGGGCCGTCGGGGCCATCGGGGACGGTGTCCTCGCTGTCCCCCATCCCCGCCACCACCGCTCGCTCCTTGGGGCAGCCGCCCTTCGGCACGTACTGGGAGAGGTCGGGGAGCTGGTGGAGCAAGGCGGTGAAGCTGGGGCTGTCGGAGATGTCAGGGACGGCCTCGGTGCCGTGCGCGGTTTGGAGGCAGGCGAGCGTCTCGTTGACGTTGGTGTCACCTGGCTGCTGAGGAAAGGCCTCGGCGAAGGTGTGTGGCCCCTGCTGGGACAGGTGCGCGGGCTGCTGCAGGGCCGCCAGGGTGGTCACCGCTGCTGAAAAAGCAAACCAAGCCAAGCCAAGCCCGTGGCGATGCAAGGTTCCCTGGGCGCGGGCCGCGCGCCCGCGGGCTCTGCCACCCGCAGCTGCTCACCTTTGGGCTTGGTGGTGGTTGTGCCGGTCGGCGGAGCCAAGGGCAGGCTGGTGGGGGCTGGCAGCAGGGTGGCTGTCCTGGCTGGCCACCGCATCCTTCTTGAAGGCCCCTGGCGGCTTGTGGGCAGTGCGGGGCAGGGTGTGGAGCACAGGGGGGCCCTGCAGGCAGTGCTGAGGCGCGGGGCGGCGCGGTGGCGGGGGCCGGGGCGGGCGGGGACATGCAGCAGGCGGGAGCCTGTGGGGTAGAGGGGCTCCCCCTGGAGCACGGCCCACGGCCCCAGGCCCATGGGCTGGTGGGGCAGCAGCGTCCCCGTCAGCACCTGCTGTCCCCAGCCATAGGCAGGGGGACAGGGAGCAGGCCTGGTGGGGAGCTGCGCCCCGTGGGGGAGCTGCACCACGGGAGGGAGCTGCACCTGGTGGGGGAGCTGCACGAGACGGGGGAGCGGCGCCATCGGGAGGAGCTGCACCACGGGGGAAGCGGCACCACGCCAGGGAGCTGCACCAGCTGGCCCGGGGCCCCCAGGGGCCCCGGCACCCCCTGCCAGACAGTGGCCCGGGCCGGCTGGGAGGTGACAGCGTGCACCCGAGCAGGCCCGCGGGACAGCGGCAGCCCTGGGCCAGAGGAGGGCAGCACGCTGGCAGTGCCCGGTGGCGGCATGGCCGGGGCGCTGGAGCTCACGCTGGGCACCTCCGATGCCGTCGGCAGCCGGAGAGGGAACCTGTCTGTTGGGGGAAGCAGAGAGGAGCAATGGGGTGAGAGCTTGGCGGGCAGAGGCGGCTGGGGGGCTACCTGGAGGGCAGGAGCAGCGGGAGGAGTGGGAGCCTGCTGCTGTACCTGCCATGGCGCTTGGTCCGGGTGGGGTTTGTTGGGGGCAAGCAGCCCTCGTCTCCAGGGCGCTCATTCCGCCAGCACCTGCTGCAGCCAGCCTTGCGCTGGGTTGATTTTTCCTACTGCAACAGCTGCCCATCTCAAGGATTGCCCATCCTGCCCATGCTTTCCTGTCCCGAAGGATGGGTTCCCACCCCCACAAGGGTTTTTCATCCCAACGGTGGTTTGCCATCCGCATGATGGCTTCCCATCCCAAGGGTGCTTTCCCAGCCCCGGGATGGTGTCCTAGCCCAGCGGTTGCTGGCTCTCCGTCAGCCTGTCCCTGGCTTTATGGGGCCCTGGCTGCTGGGACCCTCAGGGCACGTTACCAAGAGTCCCGTCCTTAACCATTTCATCAACCAGCCTTTAGAGGATGAAAGTGTATTAGGTTGGTTTGTGGAGAGAGGGGGCGGGGGAGAGAGAGAGAGAGAGAGAGAGACGCGGAGTTCACGTGATCCCCTGCAACGTGATGAGGTAGTGGAGTTTTCCTGGAGGCTGTGGTATTGCTCACGCTGAAGGAAAAGAAAGGACAGCACAGCCCGGCCCTGGAAAGAAGGACGTTGCTTCCGGGAAGCTTAGAGCTGTCCATGACGGAGAAAGGATCCCCCGGGCCCAGCAAGATAACGGCAGCATCCTAGCCCCTCTGCCACGTCTTTGAAACCCTGCCGGCGTCGTCCGGCCTCAGAGATGAGGAACTGTAGCGAGACGGAGTACGGGGAGATGCGGCTCGGTAGACAAGCAGCAAGACTGCTGCAAAACTAGAGCTGCTTTGCAAAGTTGGCCTGTGATGAGGAGTGGGTAGCGTGGGTGGGAGTGATCAGTCAAGTGGTCTGGTCCCTGACCGACTGAAGGGTCCAAGAACCCTGTGTAAAGGCACACTGGGGCTGCCCCAGTTGGGCTGGGACCCGGCACGTGCGTGAAAGAATCTTGGCCCCTGTATTTGGACCCTTTGCGTCCTAGCCTCTGGCCTCGGTCGGCACGGGCCGTTTGCGAGTTGCTGGTGAGAGCGGCTGAGGGCTGGCGTGTGGGCAGGGGTTTTTGGTGGATGACGTCCGGGCAGCGCCGGACGAGGCCATAGAGGGGGTCCGAGCGAGCCGTGCAGCCGTTGCAGCGGCAGCTGCGGGATCTCGGCACGCGAGCCTTGGCAGGCGACGGCCGCTGGCCGGCCACGGGGCGAGCTGCGTTTTGCGCGCTCAGGCTGTCTCTGCCTGGCCCCCTGGGGCGGCCGCGGCTCCTTGCCAGGGCCGGATCCAGCTGGCCGGCAGTGATGCTGGTGCTGGGGCGGTGCTGGTGATGGCGGTACCGGGGCGGTGATGCCGGTAGTGGGGCAGTGCTGGAGGCCTGCGTCCTCCCGGCGTTGGTGCGAATCAGTGTGGTTTCTCCCACGGGCGCCTGCCACCCGGAGCGATGCCCCGTCTACCCATCGTCTGGGTGGCCATCCCCAGCCCAGCTCAGCCACCCGCGGGGTGGGCAGAGGCTGCGTTAAACCCCCCCCACCCCCGCTGAGCAAATGGCCGCAGGCAGAGAGAGGCGCTGCAAAGCGAACAGGCAAGCCTTTTAATGACGGAAAGAAGAACCGGGGGGATGTGGGAGAGGGCTGGGGATGGAGCGGGTGGGTGCAGGTCCCTGCCTGCGCATCTGCTCTGTGCGTGGGTGGTAGGGGGGACGGTGCTGGAGCGGTGGCTTATGGGTAGCCGTAGGCGTCGGCTATCTGCATGTCGATCTCCCTCTGCACAAAAAACTGCAGCTGCCCCAGTGTCATCTGCAGGGCCGCCCGCTGCCGCTCCTCCTGGGCCAGCTTCTTGAGGCGCTCCCGCTCGGGCCGCTGCTCAGGCGTGATGGGCACGGACTCCTCCTGCTCCTCCAGCGGGGTGGGCCTAGCCCGGGGCCAGCGGGAGTCAGGCGGCAGCGCGGAGTCGGCGGGAGGGCGCGGCAGGCGCGGCGGCATGTGCAGCTGCTGCGGCAGCCCCTCCCGCGGGGTTTGGCCCCCCGTGGGCGAGAGGCGCAGCCAGCTGGGCCGCTTGGGTTTGGCGGCAGCCCCGGTGCGCGCCTTGCTGCTCGATGGCGCCGCCGGTGCCGTCTCCTTCTGGCCGTCAGCTGGGGCCTCGGAGGCAGCGGGCCCCTCGCCGGCTGTCGGGGCAGGGGGCAGGGGCCTGGGGACCTTGGGGGGCACGCTGGGGCCGGCCTGGGGCTCCGGCTGGGGCGGTTGGCGCACGGGCCCCACCGCCTTCACCCTTTGCCCCAGCGGGTGGAAGCTTTGGATGGAGGCCAGCAGGTGGGCCCTCAGGTCGGAGCGGGGCGTCCTCGGCCCCCGCAGTGTTTTGGCCTGGACCTTTTTGCGCAGCAGCCTGTCGTGGGGTCACATGGCGCGGGGATGCGTGCTGCGCGCCTTCTCGACCAGCAGCGGGCGGGGTGGGCGGGTGGGCGGCGGGGGCGGGGCGCTTTGCTCCCCGGCGTCCCCAGGGCTTCTGGGTGGCTGGAGCACCGAGGCGGGCCCATTGGTGTCCTCAGATGCCCTGCGCTTGGTGCCGCCCGCTTGGTGCGCGCCGCTGCCCACCTGCTGCCCGCTGCCACCCGCCGCCTCGCCGTCCCTGTCCGGCTTCCCCTCCCGCGGGGTTTTGGAGTGTTTTGCCACGCGGCACACCACCACCTTCTTCTTCTTGGGCGGCATGTTGTCCCGCGGGGAGGTGTCTTGCGTCTTGGGGGTGCCGGCCGGCGCGGGGCGCTTGGCCTGCTTGCCGCCCGCCTTGCCCGATCTGGGCACCACCCGGCAGGAGGTGACGCCCGGCGGCAGCGGCAAGCAGGTCAAAAGCACGCGGGGCTGCCTCCGCAGCGCCTCCTGCACCTCTTGGTGGGGCTTCCTCTTGGGGTCCAGCGAGGGGGATGTCGGCAGCCCCGCCCAGGAGGGGTCGGCGTCCCCTAGCATGGCTGCCGCCGCTTGGTGCTGGGGGCAGTCGCCCTGCGCCCTGTCCTGCGGGAAGCTGGGGAGCCGGTTGAGGAAGGCGGTGCTGTCGGGGCCGCCGGGGACATGGGGGTCGTCGGGGACATCGGGGGCGGTGGCCTCGCTGTCCCCCAGCATGGGCGCTGCCGCTGGCTCCTTGGTGCCGCCGCCCCCTGCCCTGTACTCGGAGAGGTGAGGGAGGTTGATGAGGGAGGTGGTCAAGTCGGGGCCGTCGGGGCCATCGGGGACGGTGTCCTCGCTGTCCCCCATCCGCGCCACCACCGCTCGCTCCTTGGGGCAGCCGCCCTTCGGCACGTACTGGGAGAGGTCAGGGAGCTGGTGGAGCAAGGCGGTGAAGCTGGGGCTGTCGGAGATGTCAGGGACGGCCTCGGTGCCGTGCGCGGTTTGGAGGCAGGCGAGCGTCTCGTTGATGTTGGTGTCACCTGGCTGCTGAGGAAAGGCCTCGGCGAAGGTGTGTGGCCCCTGCTGGGACAGGTGCACGGGCTTCTGCAGGGCCGCCAGGGTGGTCACCGCTGCTGAAAAAGCAAACCAAGCCAAGGCAAGCCCGTGGCGATGCAAGGTTTCCTGGGCGCGGGCTGCGCGCCCGCGGGCTCTGCCACCCGCAGCTGCTCACCTTTGGGCTTGGTGGTGGTTGTGCCGGTCGGCGGAGGCAGGGCAGGCTGGTGGGGGCTGGCAGCAGGGTGGCTGTCCTGGCTGGCCACCGCATCCTTCTTGAAGGCCCCTGGCGGCTTGTGGGCAGTGCGGGGCAGGGTGTGGAGCACAGGGGGGCCCTGCAGGCAGTGCTGAGGCGCGGGGCGGCGCGGTGGCGGGGGGCCGGGGCGGGCGGGGACATGCAGCAGGCAGGAGCCTGTGGGGTAGAGGGGCTCCCCCTGGAGCACGGCCCACGGCCCCAGGCCCATGGGCTGGTGGGGCAGCAGCGTCCCCGTCAGCACCTGCTGTCCCCAGCCATAGGCAGGGGGACAGGGAGCAGGCCTGGTGGGGAGCTGCGCCCCGTGGGGGAGCTGCACCACGGGAGGGAGCTGCACCTGGTGGGGGAGCTGCAGGAGACGGGGGAGCGGCGCCATCGGGAGGAGCTGCACCACGGGGGGAAGCGGCACCACGCCAGGGAGCTGCACGAGCTGGCCCGGGGCCCCCAGGGGCCCCGGCACCCCCTGCCAGACAGTGGCCTGGGCCGGCTGGGAGGTGACAGCGTGCACCCGAGCAGGCGCGCGGGACAGCGGCAGCCCTGGGCCAGAGGAGGGCAGCACGCTGGCAGTGACCGGTGGCGGCATGGCCGGGGCGCTGGAGCTCACGCTAGGCACCTGCGATGCCGTCGGCAGCCGGAGAGGGAACCTGTCTGTTGGGGGAAGCAGAGAGGAGCAATGGGGTGAGAGCTTGGCGGGCAGAGGCGGCTGGGGGGCTACCTGGAGGGCAGGAGCAGCGGGAGGAGCGGGAGCCTGCTGCTGTACCTGCCATGGCGCTTGGTCCGGGTGGGGTTTGTTGGGGGCAAGCAGCCCTCGTCTCCACGGCGCTCATTCCGCCAGCACCTGCTGCAGCCAGCCTTGCGCTGGGTTGATTTTTCCTACTGCAACAGCTGCCCATCTCAAGGATTGCCCATCCTGCCCAGGCTTTCCTGTCCCGAAGGATGGGTTCCCACCCCCACAAGGGTTTTTCATCCCAACGGTGGTTTGCCATCCGCATGATGGCTTCCCATCCCAAGGGTGCTTTCCCAGCCCCGGGATGGTGTCCTAGCCCAGCGGTTGCTGGCTCTCCGTCAGCCTGTCCCTGGCTTTTTGGGGCCCTGGCTGCTGGGACCCTCAGGGCACGTTACCAAGAGTCCCGTCCTTAACCATTTCATCAACCAGCCTTTAGAGGATGAAAGTGTATTAGGTTGGTTTGTGGAGAGAGGGGGCAGGGGGGAGAGAGAGAGAGAGAGAGACGCGGAGTTCACGTGATCCCCTGCAATGTGATGAGGTAGTGGAGTTTTCCTGGAGGCTGTGGTATTGCTCACGCTGAAGGAAAAGAAAGGACAGCACAGCCCGGCCCTGGAAAGAAGGACGTTGCTTCCGGGAAGCTTAGAGCTGTCCGTGACGGAGAAAGGATCCCCCGGGCCCAGCAAGATAACGGCAGCATCCTAGCCCCTCTGCCACGTCTTTGAAACCCTGCCGGCGTCGTCCGGCCTCAGAGATGAGGAACTGTAGCGAGACGGAGTACGGGGAGATGCGGCTCGGTAGACAAGCAGCAAGAATGCTGCAAAACTAGAGCTGCTTTGCAAAGTTGGCCTGTGATGAGGAGTGGGTAGCGTGGGTGGGAGTGATCAGTCAAGTGGTCTGGTCCCTGACCGACTGAAGGGTCCAAGAACCCTGTGTAAAGGCACACTGGGGCTGCCCCAGTTGGGCTGGGACCCGGCACGTGCGTGAAAGAATCTTGGCCCCTGTATTTGGACCCTTTGCGTCCTAGCCTCTGGCCTCGGTCGGCACGGGCCGTTTGCGAGTTGCTGGTGAGAGCGGCTGAGGGCTGGCGTGTGGGCAGGGGTTTTTGGTGGATGAGGTGCGGGCAGCGCCGGACGAGGCCATAGAGGGGGTCCGAGCGAGCCGTGCAGCCGTTGCAGCGGCAGCTGCGGGATCTCGGCACGCGAGCCTTGGCAGGCGACGGCCGCTGGCCGGCCACGGGGCGAGCTGCGTTTTGCGCGCTCAGGCTGTCTCTGCCTGGCCCCCTGGGGCGGCCGCGGCTCCTTGCCAGGGCCGGATCCAGCTGGCCGGCAGTGATGCTGGTGCTGGGGCGGTGCTGGTGATGGCGGTACCGGGGCGGTGATGCCGGTAGTGGGGCAGTGCTGGAGGCCTGCGTCCTCCCGGCGTTGGTGCGAATCAGTGTGGTTTCTCCCACGGGCGCCTGCCACCCGGAGCGATGCCCCGTCTACCCATCGTCTGGGTGGCCATCCCCAGCCCAGCTCAGCCACCCGCGGGGTGGGCAGAGGCTGCGTTAAACCCCACCCCACCCCCGCTGAGCAAATGGCCGCAGGCAGAGAGAGGCGCTGCAAAGCGAACAGGCAAGCCTTTTAATGACGGAAAGAAGAAGCGGGGGGATGTGGGAGAGGGCTGGGGATGGAGCGGGTGGGTGCAGGTCCCTGCCTGCGCATCTGCTCTGTGCGTGGGTGGTACGGGGGACGGTGCTGGAGCGGTGGCTTATGGGTAGCCGTAGGCGTCGGCTATCTGCATGTCGATCTCCCTCTGCACAAAAAACTGCAGCTGCCCCAGTGTCATCTGCAGGGCCGCCCGCTGCCGCTCCTCCTGGGCCAGCTTCTTGAGGCGCTCCCGCTCGGGCCGCTGCTCAGGCGTGATGGGCACGGACTCCTCCTGCTCCTCCAGCGGGGTGGGCCTAGCCCGGGGCCAGCGGGAGTCAGGCGGCAGCGCGGAGTCGGCGGGAGGGCGCGGCAGGCGCGGCGGCATGTGCAGCTGCTGCGGCAGCCCCTCCCGCGGGGTTTGGCCCCCCGTGGGCGACAGGCGCAGCCAGCTGGGCCGCTTGGGTTTGGCGGCAGCCCCGGTGCGCGCCTTGCTGCTCGATGGCGCCGCCGGTGCCGTCTCCTTCTGGCCGTCAGCTGGGGCCTCGGAGGCAGCGGGCCCCTCGCCGGCTGTCGGGGCAGGGGGCAGGGGCCTGGGGACCTTGGGGGGCACGCTGGGGCCGGCCTGGGGCTCCGGCTGGGGCGGTTGGCGCACGGGCCCCACCGCCTTCACCCTTTGCCCCAGCGGGTGGAAGCTTTGGATGGAGGCCAGCAGGTGGGCCCTCAGGTCGGAGCGGGGCGTCCTCGGCCCCCGCAGTGTTTTGGCCTGGAGCTTTTGCGCAGCAGCCTGTCGTGGGGTCGCATGGCGCGGGGATGCGTGCTGCGCGCCTTCTCGAGCAGCAGCGGGCGGGGTGGGCGGGTGGGCGGCGGGGGCGGGGCGCTTTGCTCCCCGGCGTCCCCAGGGCTTCTGGGTGGCTGGAGCACCGAGGCGGGCCCATTGGTGTCCTCAGATGCCCTGCGCTTGGTGCCGCCCGCTTGGTGCGCGCCGCTGCCCACCTGCTGCCCGCTGCCACCCGCCGCCTCGCCGTCCCTGTCCGGCTTCCCCTCCCGCGGGGTTTTGGAGTGTTTTGCCACCCGGCACACCACCACCTTCTTCTTCTTGGGCGGCATGTTGTCCCGCGGGGAGGTGTCTTGCGTCTTGGGGGTGCCGGCCGGCGCGGGGCGCTTGGCCTGCTTGCCGCCCGCCTTGCCCGATCTGGGCACCACCCGGCAGGAGGTGACGCCCGGCGGCAGCGGCAAGCAGGTCAAAAGCACGCGGGGCTGCCTCCGCAGCGCCTCCTGCACCTCTTGGTGGGGCTTCCTCTTGGGGTCCAGCGAGGGGGATGTCGGCAGCCCCGCCCAGGAGGGGTCGGCGTCCCCTAGCATGGCTGCCGCCGCTTGGTGCTGGGGGCAGTCGCCCTGCGCCCTGTCCTGCGGGAAGCTGGGGAGCCGGTTGAGGAAGGCGGTGCTGTCGGGGCCGCCGGGGACATGGGGGTCGTCGGGGACATCGGGGGCGGTGGCCTCGCAGTCCCCCAGCATGGGCGCTGCCGCTGGCTCCTTGGTGCCGCCGCCGCCTGCCCTGTACTCGGAGAGGTGAGGGAGGTTGATGAGGGAGGTGGTCAAGTCGGGGCCGTCGGGGCCATCGGGGACGGTGTCCTCGCTGTCCCCCATCCCCGCCACCACCGCTCGCTCCTTGGGGCAGCCGCCCTTCGGCACGTACTGGGAGAGGTCAGGGAGCTGGTGGAGCAAGGCGGTGAAGCTGGGGCTGTCGGAGATGTCAGGGACGGCCTCGGTGCCGTGCGCGGTTTGGAGGCAGGCGAGCGTCTCGTTGATGTTGGTGTCACCTGGCTGCTGAGGAAAGGCCTCGGCGAAGGTGTGTGGCCCCTGCTGGGACAGGTGCGCGGGCTTCTGCAGGGCCGCCAGGGTGGTCACCGCTGCTGAAAAAGCAAACCAAGCCAAGCCAAGCCCGTGGCGATGCAAGGTTTCCTGGGCGCGGGCCGCGCGCCCGCGGGCTCTGCCACCCGCAGCTGCTCACCTTTGGGCTTGGTGGTGGTTGTGCCGGTCGGCGGAGCCAGGGCAGGCTGGTGGGGGCTGGCAGCAGGGTGGCTGTCCTGGCTGGCCACCGCATCCTTCTTGAAGGCCCCTGGCGGCTTGTGGGCAGTGCGGGGCAGGGTGTGGAGCACAGGGGGGCCCTGCAGGCAGTGCTGAGGCGCGGGGCGGCGCGGTGGCGGGGGCCGGGGCGGGCGGGGACATGCAGCAGGCAGGAGCCTGTGGGGTAGAGGGGCTCCCCCTGGAGCACGGCCCACGGCCCCAGGCCCATGGGCTGGTGGGGCAGCAGCGTCCCCGTCAGCACCTGCTGTCCCCAGCCATAGGCAGGGGGACAGGGAGCAGGCCTGGTGGGGAGCTGCGCCCCGTGGGGGAGCTGCACCACGGGAGGGAGCTGCACCTGGTGGGGGAGCTGCACGAGACGGGGGAGCGGCGCCATCGGGAGGAGCTGCACCACGGGGGGAAGCGGCACCACGCCAGGGAGCTGCACCAGCTGGCCCGGGGCCCCCAGGGGCCCCGGCACCCCCTGCCAGACAGTGGCCTGGGCCGGCTGGGAGGTGACAGCGTGCAGCCGAGCAGGCGCGCGGGACAGCGGCAGCCCTGGGCCAGAGGAGGGCAGCACGCTGGCAGTGCCCGGTGGCGGCATGGCCAGGGCGCTGGAGCTCCCGCTGGGCACCTGCGATGCCGTCGGCAGCCGGAGAGGGAACCTGTCTGTTGGGGGAAGCAGAGAGGAGCAATGGGGTGAGAGCTTGGCGGGCAGAGGCGGCTGGGGGGCTACCTGGAGGGCAGGAGCAGCGGGAGGAGCGGGAGCCTGCTGCTGTACCTGCCATGGCGCTTGGTCCGGGTGGGGTTTGTTGGGGGCAAGCAGCCCTCGTCTCCACGGCGCTCATTCCGCCAGCACCTGCTGCAGCCAGCCTTGCGCTGGGTTGATTTTTCCTACTGCAACAGCTGCCCATCTCAAGGATTGCCCATCCTGCCCATGCTTTCCTGTCCCGAAGGATGGGTTCCCACCCCCACAAGGGTTTTTCATCCCAACGGTGGTTTGCCATCCGCATGATGGCTTCCCATCCCAAGGGTGCTTTCCCAGCCCCGGGATGGTGTCCTAGCCCAGCGGTTGCTGGCTCTCCGTCAGCCTGTCCCTGGCTTTTTGGGGCCCTGGCTGCTGGGACCCTCAGGGCACGTTACCAAGAGTCCCGTCCTTAACCATTTCATCAACCAGCCTTTAGAGGATGAAAGTGTATTAGGTTGGTTTGTGGAGAGAGGGGGGGGGAGAGAGAGAGAGAGAGAGAGAGACGCGGAGTTCACGTGATCCCCTGCAATGTGATGAGGTAGTGGAGTTTTCCTGGAGGCTGTGGTATTGCTCACGCTGAAGGAAAAGAAAGGACAGCAGAGCCCGGCCCTGGAAAGAAGGACGTTGCTTCCGGGAAGCTTAGAGCTGTCCGTGACGGAGAAAGGATCCCCCGGGCCCAGCAAGATAACGGCAGCATCCTAGCCCCTCTGCCACGTCTTTGAAACCCTGCCGGCGTCGTCCGGCCTCAGAGATGAGGAACTGTAGCGAGACGGAGTACGGGGAGATGCGGCTCGGTAGACAAGCAGCAAGAATGCTGCAAAACTAGAGCTGCTTTGCAAAGTTGGCCTGTGATGAGGAGTGGGTAGCGTGGGTGGGAGTGATCAGTCAAGTGGTCTGGTCCCTGACCGACTGAAGGGTCCAAGAACCCTGTGTAAAGGCACACTGGGGCTGCCCCAGTTGGGCTGGGACCCGGCACGTGCGTGAAAGAATCTTGGCCCCTGTATTTGGACCCTTTGCGTCCTAGCCTCTGGCCTCGGTCAGCACGGGCCGTTTGCGAGTTGCTGGTGAGAGCGGCTGAGGGCTGGCGTGTGGGCAGGGGTTTTTGGTGGATGAGGTCCGGGCAGCGCCGGACGAGGCCATAGAGGGGGTCCGAGCGAGCCGTGCAGGCGTTGCAGCGGCAGCTGCGGGATCTCGGCACGCGAGCCTTGGCAGGCGACGGCCGCTGGCCGGCCACGGGGCGAGCTGCGTTTTGCGCGCTCAGGCTGTCTCTGCCTGGCCCCCTGGGGCGGCCGCGGCTCCTTGCCAGGGCCGGATCCAGCTGGCCGGCAGTGATGCTGGTGCTGGGGCGGTGCTGGTGATGGCGGTACCGGGGCGGTGATGCCGGTAGTGGGGCAGTGCTGGAGGCCTGCGTCCTCCCGGCGTTGGTGCGAATCAGTGTGGTTTCTCCCACGGGCGCCTGCCACCCGGAGCGATGCCCCGTCTACCCATCGTCTGGGTGGCCATCCCCAGCCCAGCTCAGCCACCCGCGGGGTGGGCAGAGGCTGCGTTAAACCCCCCCCACTCCCCCCACCCCCGCTGAGCAAATGGCCGCAGGCAGAGAGAGGCGCTGCAAAGCGAACAGGCAAGCCTTTTAATGACGGAAAGAAGAAGCGGGGGGATGTGGGAGAGGGCTGGGGATGGAGCGGGTGGGTGCAGGTCCCTGCCTGCGCATCTGCTCTGTGCGTGGGTGGTAGGGGGGACGGTGCTGGAGCGGTGGCTTATGGGTAGCCGTAGGCGTCGGCTATCTGCATGTCGATCTCCCTCTGCACAAAAAACTGCAGCTGCCCCAGTGTCATCTGCAGGGCCGCCCGCTGCCGCTCCTCCTGGGCCAGCTTCTTGAGGCGCTCCCGCTCGGGCCGCTGCTCAGGCGTGATGGGCACGGACTCCTCCTGCTCCTCCAGCGGGGTGGGCCTAGCCCGGGGCCAGCGGGAGTCAGGCGGCAGCGCGGAGTCGGCGGGAGGGCGCGGCAGGCGCGGCGGCATGTGCAGCTGCTGCGGCAGCCCCTCCCGCGGGGTTTGGCCCCCCGTGGGCGACAGGCGCAGCCAGCTGGGCCGCTTGGGTTTGGCGGCAGCCCCGGTGCGCGCCTTGCTGCTCGATGGCGCCGCCGGTGCCGTCTCCTTCTGGCCGTCAGCTGGGGCCTCGGAGGCAGCGGGCCCCTCGCCGGCTGTCGGGGCAGGGGGCAGGGGCCTGGGGACCTTGGGGGGCACGCTGGGGCCGGCCTGGGGCTCCGGCTGGGGCGGTTGGCGCACGGGCCCCACCGCCTTCACCCTTTGCCCCAGCGGGTGGAAGCTTTGGATGGAGGCCAGCAGGTGGGCCCTCAGGTCGGAGCGGGGCGTCCTCGGCCCCCGCAGTGTTTTGGCCTGGAGCTTTTGCGCAGCAGCCTGTCGTGGGGTCGCATGGCGCGGGGATGCGTGCTGCGCGCCTTCTCGACCAGCAGCGGGCGGGGTGGGCGGGTGGGCGGCGGGGGCGGGGCGCTTTGCCCCCCGGCGTCCCCAGGGCTTCTGGGTGGCTGGAGCACCGAGGCGGGCCCATTGGTGTCCTCAGATGCCCTGCGCTTGGTGCCGCCCGCTTGGTGCCCGCCGCTGCCCACCTGCTGCCCACCTGTTGGCAGAGGCTGTGTTAACCCCCCCCCCCCAATCACCTGTAGAGAACCGGAACGAAATGCGGTTTTGTCTCGACATTGCCGCTGTAGCACTATCCAGCGTCGTGCTTCGAGAAAGCCCTCTTCTCCACAGTTTTGAGAAAAACAACCTCGTGCACCTGCGCAGGGACTAAAGGCGCGGGAAGAGCAGAGGCGGGAGCAGTACGTCCGTGAGAAACCGCACGTACGCAGTTGTGATCCGCGCATCCGTGAGAGCCCCTATATAAGGAGCACACGTGCCCCTCGGCGGGGGCGGCGGCGGAGTGTGCGACCACTCCTTCCGTTCCTGCACCCTCAAGGCCCCGCCCCCCTCCGTCCCCGACGAAGCCTGAGGCCACCAAAGACCCAGCGGAAGATCATCGGACTCGGAGTGGTGGTGATAAACTCCTTCTCTCTCTCTCTCTCTCCCCCCTATTCTTTTCCTCTCCTCCCTTGCCCTCCCTCCTCCCTCCGTTCTCTTCTCCCCTCAAATTAAAGTAAAAGGTTGTACAACATCTGACCGATTCCAGCGTCTTAATCTCGTCCCTGGGATCGTATTGAAACCTCCCCCGACATTGGATCGGAACAGATTCCTAAAAACTTACTAACTTGCTGGACCACTTGTGATATGAAATGTGGTCCCTTGTCAGAGGACATTGCCTCTGGTTCTCCAAATCTAGGAATAACTTCCTTTAACAGAATTCTTGTTACCTCTCGGGCTTTATTTGTTCTGCAAGGGAAGGCTTCAGGCCACCCAGAAAAAGGGTCAGTTAATACTAGCAAATACCTATATCCCCCTTTTCTGGGGAGTTCCGAGAAATCTATCTGCCACTTTTGACCTGGAACATTTCCTTTGCTGATATTTCCAAATTTCACACGGTTTTCTACTTTTGGGTTGTTCTTTAAGCATACTTCACATCTATTAACTACAGTCTTTAGAGTCTGATAGAAATTTCTAGCTACAATTTGCTTAAGAAGAGAGTTGGTTAAGGTTTCAGTTCCCCAATGAGTTTTGTCGTGCTCTGTTTTTATAAGTTCCCATAATATGCTAAAGGGAACTATTATTCTGTTATCTTTCAGCAGTGCCCATCCTGATGGGCTGATTTCAGCTCCTAAGTTAGTCATCAGCTTTTGATCCTTTTCATCACATTCAATTGTTTCAGGTGGTGGCAAAGATTTTTCAGGAATTATGCTTAATACCTCACCTTGTTCTGCAGCTCGCCTGCCCTTGTAATCAGCCAATTTCCCACTTCCCTGTCAGTGTTACCTTTCTGATGTCCTTTGCAGTGCATAATTGCCACTGCTGACAGAAGTTGTACAGCATCTAAAAGTCGCAAAATTCGGTCAGCACGTTTTATACCTTTCCCTTGAGCAGTCAAGAGTCCTCGTTCCTTCCAAATTGCTCCATGGGCATGGACTACACCCAAGGCATATTTTGAATCCATCCAGATATTTACTCGCAGCCCTTCGGCCAGCTCCAACGCTCTCCCTAGGGCAACTATTTCATTTCAGCTCGTTGTGCAGATGTGCCCTTAGGGAGTGACTTCGCTTCCACCAGTCGCTCTGTGGTGGTTCCAGCGCATCCTGCCATTCGAACTCCGTTCTTTACGAAACTGCTCCCATCAGTATACCCCGTTCGGTCGGCTTCCTCCAGTGGCTCCTCCTTCAGGTCTGCTCTGCTTGCATATACGGTTTCTATAGTTTCTATACAATCATGCACGACGGTCTCCGTTTCCTGTTCATCACTTAGAATGGAAGCAGGGTTGATAATTGTAGATGTAACGATTTCCATATCATCCTGTTCCATCCAAACTGCTTGATATGTCAAGAATCTTGATAGTGAAAGCCAGGGTCCCCCTTTTTGTTCTAAAACGGAGGTTACAGTGTGGGAAGTGTGCACAATCATCTTTTGTCCCAAAGGAAATTTTTGAGCTTCTTGGACAATCAAAACAACGGCGGCCACTGCCCAAAGGCATCCCGGCCATCCTTTGCTTACTTCATCCAATTGTTTAGAGAAGTACGCTACAGCTCATTTATAAGGACCCAGCTTCTGGGCCAGAATTCCCAGAGCCACTCCTTGCCTTTCATACGAGAACAGCCAGAGAGGTTTCGTTCCATCTGGTAGGCCCAAAGCTGGAGCTTTCATTACCTCCAATTTCAGTTCCTTCAATGCCCTCTCAGCTTCATCAGTCCACAGTAATTGTGTCTGGCTATTTTCAACAGTTCATACAGAGGTTTAACCAAAAGTCCATAATTAGAGATCCATAACCGGCACCAACCTGTCATTCCCAAAAGGGTTCGAAGCTCTTTTACCGTGTTGGGTTCTGGAGTTCTGCAGATAGCTTCCTTTCGGTCATTCCCGAGCTGTCTTTGTCCCTTAGAAATCACGAATCCCAGGTATATCACTTCCTTCTTCAAGATTTGGGCTTTCTGTAATGAGACTTGATAACCGCTTAATCCCAGAAAGTTCAACAAGCTCACAGTCCGTTCCTTACACTCTTCATCCTTTTCTGTGCCTATTAATGTATCATCCACATACGGCAAAAGAATCCCGTTTCCTGGGGGCCTCTCCCAGGTCTCTAATTCCTTAGCTAATTGATTTCCAAAAATGGTAGGGCTGTTTTTAAATCCTTGGGGTAACACTGTCCAGGTCAGTTGGGTTTTTCGTCCTGTATCAGGGTTTTCCCATTCAAAGGCAAATAAATTGCAGCTTTCTGGAGCCAAGGTAAGGCAAAAGAATGCATCCTTTAAATCTAATACAGTAAACCACTGAGAGTACAGGGGTTTGCCACTACTGGATACAAATCTTCACCTATTTGATTTATTGCCCGCAAATCTTGCCCCAATGGATAAGTTTTGCCGTCAGGCTTTTTGACAGGCAGCATGGGAGTGTTATATTCTGAAGAGCATTCAGTTAATAGTCCAAATTTTATAAACTCTTCTATAATACTTTGTACCCCTCGCCTATCTTCCAATTTCAAGGGGTATTGCTTTATCTTAACAGGTCGTGCCCCTCCTTTGAGTTTAACAACAACCAATTCAGCATTTTTAGCCTTTCCAGGCATTCCTGAGGCCCACGCTCCTGGGTATACCTGGTCTTTTATTTCTTGTGTAATTTCTTCTTCTTTAATTTGGGGTCAGTAAGAACCAAACTTAAAATTTCAGTCTGATTTTCATCTGGTATTTTAAATTCAGTTTCCCCGTTTCTAAATTTTATTTCGGCATTTAGTTGTTCTAATAGGTCTCTCCCCAGCAATGGTCTAGGAGCCTCAGGCAGGTGGAGAAATTTGTGAATCCCCACACTCTTCCCAATTCTAAATTTTAATGGTCTCAAGAAAAAAACCTTTTCAACCTGCCCAGTTGCTCCCACAACATGAACATTTTGTTTACTTAGAGGTAACAAGGTTTGATTCAATACAGAGAATGTGGCTAACGGAGCCACTATCTCCTTTCCCACTTTCCTTCTGTCCTCCCCTCCCCATTCCGATATACTCTCCACGCTTCCTCCAGCAACTTTTCTAAATTCCTTATGTCTGGTTCCCTACGTTTCTGAAGTTTCTTTCTGATACCATTAGTGGATTGTCCCAGAAACAGAGATACCAGCTGCTGTGTGGCAGCTTCTGACTAGTAGTAAATCTTCTCACAGCAGCCCATAAGCGATCTAAAAGCTCCGTGGGCGTTTCAGTCTGCCCCTGCTTGACAGCATACAGAGCCGACCAGTTACCTGCCTTTGGGATCGCATGTTCTATTCCAAATTTGATCCAGGTTCAGTATCGTTGCAATCAAACAGTACGGAGCTGGATCATTAGGGTCCCAACCTGGGTCCCTGGAGGGCGCAGGATCTTCAGCTGTGCCCTGTAAAACTCGTCCCTCAGTCTGTGTTTCTACAGGAGCTCGGGCTGCCTTTAATACAAGCTGCTTCTCAGGTTCAGTCCTAGCATCTAGCATAAGATCCACATCTTTCCAATCCGGGTCCAAGTTCTTAGTAATCCACTCAAACCTTTTCGCAGCCCCACTTGGGTCCTCCCTGTACCTCTTCACTGCATCCTTCCACTTATCCACATCATCCATCCGGAAAGGCACTTTTCTTCCGCCTTTCTGGGTTTCTCTTTCACCTTCCAACACCTCTGTCCAATACTACATGCTGAACAACATCGCTTCAACTTCCCGAACTCTTTCTGATTTTCCTTTTCCAAAGCCAACACCATGGGATCTTGGGGAGCAAAATTAAAACCACAATCTTTCTGCCACTCGGGGTGATTTCGAAGGGTGAAAACGTATCCACATACAGAGCTTCGTCCCATTTTCCCTCCCTCCTTAAAAATAACAGAGGAGTTGCAGCAAGGCATTAGACTTCAGAGTCCCATTCAAAGGCCACTTTTCTTCATCATCTAATTTATACAATGGCCATCACTGATTACAATACTTAATTAGAGTTTTCTTATTCACATTTCCTGCAGGAGGACCCCCTATGTCCTTCCAGTGATATAAAATGCAACCTAACGGAGATTTCTTTGGTATCTCTTTACTTTGTTGTGACCCTCCCATTTTATTGGTCCCAGTTCTCTCCTGTATTCCCGCAGTATTTTAACAGTTAGTTCCACCGTCCACACTTTACCACTTAGAGGGTTACAGAATTACTGTTTTACATCCATACAATCTTTTTCTTTTGCTTCGTCCATCTCCGGCCGTTTCCCTTGCGGGACAACGAAACCACGGATCAGGACTCCGCACTCACTTTGTACTAAGAGTACGTCTCATTCACGCACGCACAGGACGGTATAGACACTTTTGACAACAAAAACGCTCACATACCAATACAATGAACAAAAATCCTAAAAGCAAACACAGAGCAACTACTTGTCCTTGTAACATGCCAAACACAATCCCAAAACCAAATAACCGAGTTCCAAAGCCAAGATCCAATGTATCCAAATGCAAGTGTTCCAAATGAGCACCGAAGTGCTCCCAAGCGTATTCCTTTAAGGCGCTAGCAGCCCGGTATACTCCACCAAGTGTGAACCACTCACGGCTTAGAGGGGTTTCCAACAAATGCCTAGTCCCAAACCAAATTTAAGAAAGAATACCTTTTTCTGAAGATGGTCCTTATCTGCTCCCGCAGTGATCCGATTCAGAGAAGGAGTCCCTCCGGAAATTTTCCGGGGGTACCCTAGGGAATCCCGTTCTCAACGGGTCCTGCAGCCAAACAGAGAGGGTCCCACCTGGGTCACCAAAACTGATACAAACATTCACGGGTGCTTCTCCTCACAGTCTGAATCTCCCCAAGGGAGAAACCGAGGATTCAGAGAGTCCCTGAAATGAAACTCAATAGCAATGAAGTCACTATTAAGCAGGTATTCTTTATTGCAGCGCTGGGCAGCACTGGGGATTCTCCACCATAAGCGCTCCAACGATTTGGTAGACCTTCAGAGATTATATACTATAAAGTCCTACATATTCACAGAAATTCCAAGAAATCATTTACATAAACATGAGAATTCCTGGAGCTCATTAACATATGCAAATGTCCGATCTGCAGGCACAGTCGTCTCCCGTGGTGGTCTTCAAGTGCTCTTTGGGAGTCTTCAGATGAAGGCTCGTAGTCTTCTTCACTGTGTTCGCTGACCGACCCTTGCTTCTCTGCAAACTCAGTCCTAGGATCACCTAAACGGTGTCCTTCAAGGCTGTTGCCATTCTTTTGTGACTTCCTATCTTCCATACATTTCTTCTCCCAAGGCCCAGTTGTCTGAGATGGGATTATCCCGGAGCCCCCTTATCTTACAACCATTCTCACAACACTCTAAATCACATAGGCCTTTCTTTTGTTTAGTTAAGTGATTAAGATATGTAAAATATCTTCCTTGCCCCTAGGCTTTCATTCTTTCAGGAAGCATTTTCATGCAGTAGTTTTGTCTACCTTGGCTTTAACCCTTTCAGGGCTGCTGGCCCCGAGGCAGTCCCTGGGCCCAGGAGGCTCAGGGGGCTGTCCCTGCCCTTGCTGGCCATGCACCGGGCACAGCTGCTGGGCGTCCCGCTAAATACAGCTGGACATTCAGACTGCGTCGTGAAGGCTCTTTGTACCATAGCCATTCATTTGGTTGTGGGGATGCCAGAGGTGAAAGCAAGGCTTTGGGTTCCCTCTGCGTGAACTGTGCAGAGCCGTAGAGCACGTGCAGGATGGCCTCGCCGCTCCTGACCGATGCACCAAGGGACATTTGCTACTCCCCTGCTTATGGTGAGGTCTTCTTCTGGGAAAGAAGTCCCAAATTGTTTTCTCTTCTTGACCCTCTTTTTCCTTGCACTCAAGAGCTTTTCTCCTCCTTTGGCCTTCACCCTCAAGACCTTTCCTGAAAGTGACGGCAGCCCTCTCAGCCTTTGTCTTGCCCCTGCTAGTCGTCTTCACCTCAGCTAGAGAGTCCTGAAGGATCCCTGGAGGTCCCTGCCAACTCAACCCTTCTCTTCTTTTCTTTCTCTTCTCTTCTCTTCTCTTCTCTTCTCTTCTCTTCTCTTCTCTTCTCTTCTCTTCTCTTCTCTTCTCTTCTCTTCTCTTCTCTTCTCTTCTCTTCTCCTCTCTTCTCTTCTCTTCTCTTCTCTTCTCTTCTCTTCTCTTCTCTTCTCTTCTCTTCTCTTCTCTTCTCTTCTCTTCTCTTCTCTTCTCTTCTCTTCTCTTCTCTTCTCTTCCCTGCACTCACGATGAGGCGCATAGCAAGGAGACCACTCTTTGCCTGAAATGCCAGGGGGTTTACAGCTCCAGAAACACTTTTGAGGACACAAATCAAAAGGGATACAAGTAGACACAGGATTTTGTTTTAGCTTACTTGATTTTACTTGATTTTATTTTCTGTCTTCTTATGTTGGTTTATGTTAGTTTAGTTTAGTTTCTTTCATGTGATGTTATTGTCTTTGATTTTATTACATTTTCTTTGGGTTTAATTTTTATTATTTTATTTTATGTTGGTTAATCTTACTTTACTTTACCTTGCTTTATGCGTTTTTATTTTATTTTGTTGTTTTCTTTTCCTATTACTTCATTTTACCTGATTTTATCTGAGGCTATTTTGCTGAATCTCTTTCAGAGCCGATGCTCACAAGCATTAACACAATGCGCCTGTGTAGCCAGGAGCAGGCTGATGTGTTCTTCAGTGTAGTTGGAAAAATCATGCCCTGCAGTGTGGCAAAGGAAAGCCGCAGAAAGGAGCAGCAGGAATACGGGCCAAGCAGTCCCTCGTTTCTCAACAGTGCAGAAGAACTTGAAGAAGGAGGATGCTCAAGCCCGATTCTCCCTCCACCTGCTGCCACCTCAGGGCCTTCCCAGAGGGGCAAAATGCCCACGGCCTGATCCCAGTATTCCCATTAGAACTGTGCGAACGATGGCATTGCTCAGTTTTTACTACGCTGAATCAAATCCATTCTATTCACAACATATGCTGTCTTTTCCTGGAAAATACATAAAGGTAATGTTTGGAGAATTACTACAAGGCTACATTGTTTAGAATGAATCAGCCATCAAAACACAAAGGCCACTTCAGCCAATGTCTCTACCCCTAGTATTACAAATAGCTACCAGGTGGAGTACTTGAGTGTCGGAGAAAGAACAGTCATAGCCTAGACACGTCCAAGTGCAAGTCTCCTTCAGTGAAAAAAATCACTCATCTGACAAGGAAATAACAGAAATGTCAGCAGCAGAGTCTTTAGAACAGTGTTTCTTTGTGGGAGCCCAAGCCCTGTGTTCAGATATCTACCATGTCTACCTTATCCCCACACACGGGTATTGCTTTGAGCTTTGATGCCAGCAGCATCTCTCCTCTCCTTTCAGGGCAGCATTACAATACCAGGAGAGGGTGCCATCCAGCCAGAAACGCAGGATGCCTTGACAAGACAGCGCTAAGCATACGCATTGAAATTAACCCCCAAAACAAGGCCATGTTTATAAGCACAACGCTGTGGCGTCCAGAATTACTAGGTAGTGCCTGAAAGCACTGCAGCAACTCCTGCAGCAATCTGCCCAAAGTCTACATGCAGAGCCACATAAATTCAGGGGGTTTTGCTTGCAAATGCCTCATGGGTACCAGGATGCTGCTGTACTGTCTTTCTGAGACTCCCTGTAACTCATCCGTCTACTTTATTTCTTGAGAACCAACATCAGAAAGACATGGCAAAACCACAAGCTGATGACATCTACTAATTGTGGTGGAGAGGCGTATCTTTAAGGCGGCTGGAAAACAGGAGCAGGCAAACAATGCCAATGTAGCTGAGAGAGAACTGGACCGCGTGAATACCTAAATGACAGCATTAATCCTCTAGGCAGGATTGCATTTGAATAGCTGTCGTTTTAGTCAGTACACCCAATTCCCGGTCCTCCATAAATCTCAGCAATACAGAGTTAAAACTGGGAGCACAGAGACCAGCTTAGGGTAAAAACAGACTTAGAAAGTGTCCGGATGATGTGTCCAGAAAGCCAAATCCTCATTACCTTTAACAGAGAATGCAGCTGGGGGGGAAAGGGGAAGGAAGAAAAGGTGGAGAAAAGGAAAAGGGTGGGCACACAACTGAAAAAGAAAGGAGCGCAGTTATCGCGAAGACCAGCGCAGCCCCCCTCGCTCTTTGATGCCCGCAGGTGTCTGCGTTCAGATGGGAACCAGCAGAAAAACCCTGACAGGGCTCCTTTTCACTGTCCTCCTCCCTGCGTGCGTGCTGGGACCTCCTCGTTTCCCCGAAGGCCTCCCAGACTCCCAGGGGGTAGCAAACAACTGCACCTGCAGAAGCAAAGGGGCGGCCGTGCCTCGGCTTCGGAGAGGCCCAAAGCCGCCCTGGGCCCCAGCAGCCCCTGGCGCCCCGGCATTTGCTTGGCCCCGAGGCCCCGCGGGGCCTGCCAGCACCGGGGACCCCCGGGGACAGAAGCCAAGGACAGCGGTCAGCCCCCGTGGGGAGAGGGACAGGGCTCTGTCCCCCCTTCTGGCCGCAGGAGGACGCCCTGGGCCGCGCCAGCACAGGCCGTCTCTCCTCCTCAGCGCCCGGGGGCAGCGAGGCCTGAGGGAGGCCCTGGGTGCCGGGCTCAGCCTGGCCGCTGCCAGCGGCTCCCGGCACGCAGCTCCTCCTGCCCAGGGCGGTGGCTGGAGCACAGCCAGAGCCACCCTTTGGGAAAGCCGTGCCGGTGCCCAGCAAAGCCCGGGCAGCTCCCCCCCGGCCCTGCCCCCGGCCCTGCCCCTCGCCCTTCCCTCCCCTCCCGCCCTGCGCAGGCCCAGCCCCCCCAGCCGCGCCATTGGCCACGGCGGAGCCAATCGGCGGAGCCGGAGGCGGGCTGTCAGTCAGAGCCGGGTGGGGCGGGGCCGGCCGAGGCCCAGGGGCCTGAGGAGAAAGGGGCGGGAGCCGGGCCGGGGGCAGCCGGGGCCCGGGGGGAGCAGGGCCAGGCCAGGGCCAGGGCCAGGGCCAGGGCCAGGCCAGGGCCAGGGCCAGGCCACAGGGCCAGGACCAGGCCACAGGGCCAGGGGAGCTGCAGGAGCAGGTATGTGCCAGTGGGGATGGGCCTGGGGCAGGGGCCTGGAGGCCTCACCGCCCACGGGCCCCGCCACGGCCCAGTCCCCAGCCCTGGGCCCGAGGGCTCAGCCCCAGGGCCAGCCCCAGCAGCAGGGTGGGAGCGGTTCCTGCTGCTGCCCCCAGGGTCGCCAGCCCCAGCCCTGCCAGCTGGAGGTGGGTGTTGGATGTCCGCAGGGCAGGGGAAGGCAGAGTGGCCTCCTCTCTGCAGGCAGCTCCGGGCTTTGGGGCAGGCATGCTGTGGTGGGGACAGGCCAGGGGCCTTTGCAGTCCCCTCCTGTGGGTCTGGTGCTGATGGACAGCCCCGCCTCTGCCGACAGCCTTTGAGAAATGGGGATTTCCAGACACGGAGCTGTTTCTGCCTCCTGGTGGGAGCACGCGCCGGGGCGTTGTTGGCAGAGCAGCCGGTGGGGAGCGCTCCTGGTTGGAGGCAGCTCCCTTGGCAGATGCTTGGGCAACCGCCAACCGGCCCAAAAACTTTCTAACGCCAAATTGGCATTCAGAAAGCAGGCCTTCTTTATTGCAGCGCTGGGTGCACGGGGGATACCTCAGCCCAGCGTGCATGCCGTAGGTCACGCCAGCAAAGTGTTTATCACACTTAAAACGCACCTACTCCTTAATTTTCCGAGGAAAGTCACTGACATTGCAATTATTTCCCAGAAATCATGACCATATTTCCCCTCCCACCGGAGCATGCGCTGTTTGATTCTGGGGCTTCTTTCGGGGGCCCTTGGTGGTCGTTCTCCTCAAATTCCAGCTGTCCGCTTGTTGACCTCGTTGTTTTTTTCCACCTCAGCATGCTGATTTGGCGGTTTCCTTTTGTTAAGAAGACAGCTGACACTCGCCAGTGTTCAGGGAGTTTCTTGGTTTCTGTTCAGACTGCCCATGATCTTTGTGCTGAGCTCACTCTTTGATTCAGAGATTCCTTCTTACCTTACAGGCCTCTCCTCTGTCCTTGCTTTCTGCGGGCATGCTGATTCACTTCCTTCCTAGCTCTACTCTGTCCTTGGGAGCTGTCAGTTGTTGGTGACCAGCTTCTTCTAAGCAGGCCTTGATGATGAACGTTTTGAAGCAGGCCTTGGTAATGAACTCCTTTTCTGAATCCCACAGGTAACGCTTGTGCCCCTCTCTGGGCCCCAAGGTGGGATACCTGCCTGTCCCCCCACCCAAGCTGTGCTGCGGGCTTCTGGGAAACGGGGGTACCGAGGGCGGATGGTTTTACCACAGCCGGGAAGGTCCGGTAACCTGTCAGGGACTTTTTTTTTCCTGGTGCTTGCAGTAGCAGGTTATTTGTTTTTGTCAATGTATTTTTTCTGAGGAAACTTCACCCAGGAAAGCGCAGCGTTTAGCTCTGGTTGCTCTCTGTGTGGCCTGTGCCTGTCCTCAGCCAGGCACACAGCAGCTTTCAGAGGAGGAATGGGACTATTCCAGGGTGAGGTGAGCAGTGGGGATCCCAGGCCTGTTGTGTGTAAGGCAATCAGGGGAAAATGTGCGGTTAGAGCTGCCTGTGTTGCTTCCCCCTTTGATTGCAGTGCTCCCCTCTAGTTCTCTGTAATCCTCGCTTCTACGAGTCGGCTGCATCGGGTTTAAATTTCTGTAAGTACACTTTGCAGGTGTTTCGACTTGGTTCTTCCCAGGTTTGAAAATTCCGTGTGCAGGTCTCTCTACTTTCTTCTCCCCTCTGTCCCACAGAACCGTCTGTGCCTGCAGGGGCTGCAGAGTCTGTGTTTGCTCCCCGTGGTGAGGAAAATACGGGCGTGAAAAAGAAAGAGATAGCGATTCTGAAAAGACCCCTTTCTTTGTGCTCCTTTTCACATTCAGTTGCCTGTTGTGGGTTCTTAAATGATGGGAGTTACTCTGAGTCTTAGCAATCCCTTGTTTGCACGCCTGTGCTCAGGAGGTGCCTCAGAAACTCTGTTTGGGCGTGGCTTCTGTCGGACAAGTAACCGTAGCCCTTTCTGGAAAAATAGCTCCTGGGTGAGTTAGTTCCTCAGCCATAACGGCAGGGTTTCTGTTGGCATCTGCAAGAACTCAGGAGCAAACCCTGCTGACGGAAACCGTCAGGAGAAAAGGAAGGCTGGAGAGAGCAGAAGAGATCCGTAGAGCTGCGCTGCTTGACCCCTGATAGTGTCACACCTCCTGGCACGGCGACTGGGTAAGGGTGCTCTCAGGGTGTTTTCCCAGCTTTCCCAGTGCTCACCAGCAGAGAGCCAACGGCCCTGGGGGAAGGGCAGCACCCCCTTCTTTGTGCACCCCAGGATCTTGTCACGCTGCCTAAGCTCCTGCGCCAGCAGAAGTGGCCTGCAGTCGACTTGTTGAGGGAGGCTGGGGTGGGCACGAGGAAGATGCCGGGAGCAGCCTTCCTTCAAGTCATCAAGGGGGGATGTAGGGAGCAGAACGGGAGTGACCTGCTGCCACTGCCGTATGTCCTTGCGTGCAGAGCCAGGCTGGTTCCAGTGGAGGCAATGGTGGCGGTTCAGCAAGGGGCACTTTCTCTTGTTGTACCCTCAGAGGACGACGGCCACAGTCTGGCAAGCTGGAGGGGAAAGGGAGGGCACGGATGCAAGAGGTGGGATGTCATCTAGAGCGGGTTGTGGGAGTGAGGGTACCCGTTGCGTCACGGTCTCCAAAGAGAGTCGCTGCTCAGCTCTGTGGCTGCCTGGATCCTGCTGCAGACACTGATCTGGCATCACGCTTCCCAGGGTCGATACTCGACCTTTCCCCCACCAGTCTCGTATCTGTATTCCCATTGCGCTGCCTTCCAGCACATATCTGTGCAGCACGGCTCCCCCTGAGCCTCACTTCCCCCAGGGCAGAGCGGTACGGAGCTGTGAGGAGCACGCTCAGGTCTACGAGGGTTCAGCAGTGCAGGTATTAACTGCTACTCTAGTCCAAGCCAAAAGCAGCCTTCTCAAAACGCAGGGGGCTGGGAAGTTTGGCGTGTTAACAGCCGAGAGGTCTGCAGAAGGAGGAGCTGGAGAAGCCAGGGGATGTACAATGCTGCCGTCAGCCCAATGGCAGGAGGGAGGTTATTCAGTCCTTGGGGTTGGGCTGGAAATCTGCAGCCTGTGGTGTAACGTCCTGTGCTGGGATTTGGTAGTTAGCACTGATCATCCAGCTGATCAAAAGCAGACCCTTTCTGCAGCTGTTGGCGGCAGCTGGAAAAGAGAGATTGGGAAGACCTTGCTTTTGAAAACGTAAGCCAGAGCAGAAGCCTTGTCCTGTACCTGTGTTGTCTTTCACTGCAGTTTTCACATCTGAGAGAGAAGAGGCATTTGGCTGACGGTTTGTAGGACTGCCTCTTTTGCAGATTAAACATCCCTTGTCAGCATGGAAGAGAGCTGGACATGGACAAGCAAACGCTTGGGGCAACTGCAGCGTAGGGATGGGGGCAGTCTGTCATATTTCTGTCAGGCTCAAAAGCTACAGGATGTTTCCATTGCAAGAGGCGAGTCTGTTGGGAGCCCCAGTCTCCCAAATTCCAAACCCCGTGTGTTAAAGAGTGCTGAGCCCCGTTGTTTCTTTCTGCTGCTCTCTAACGCAGTTTCTCTGGCTTTTTCTTTGGTTGGTTTTTAATGCCTGGTAGGTGTCCAAGCTCCGTTCCATCAAGGCACTTGCAAACCTGCCACTTGCCCAGCTTCTGCTGGGGGCGAAGCCAGAGGGATGAAGCCTCGTGCTCGTAGCAAGCCCAAAGCAAAGTTAAAGCGCTGAGAAGTTCCCCCAGTCAGCCCGGAGCCAGAGTGCAGGTATGGAAGCTGTGATGAGATGGAAGAGCCTGGAAAACAGTTCATCGGCAGGAGGCGATGGAAGAACGGGCAGTGTGGGTGGCACCTGGGGTGAAGTGACAGGCTTAGTTTCGTGTCTGGATCAGTAGTGTACTTGCACATTTACTAAGCCCCAGTTCAGAGCAGAAATTCTTGTTGCTCATCATGGGCGCCGGAGTGCTGTTCCTGCTCTCTCCTCCCCGGTGCATTCATGTAATCTTTTGCATATATGCAGGGCCTTGATAATGCTCCTGGGTGGGCAGCGTGTATGTGAAGGGCAGGTTTTCTGCATAGTTGTGACTGATGTTTCTTGCTTCTTTTGAACAGGAAAATCTTGATAGGTACTCCCCAGGAACTGCAGAAATGCAAGGACCTGATGAAGAAAGAGGTGCCAATCAAGGAGGGAGTGTAGGTTAGTTCTGGTGCGTGGGCAGTTGGCTGATGGGTCGGGCTCAAAGGGTTCTAGTAAATGGGGTTACATGGGGCTGGCGACCAGTCACTAGCGGGGTTCCACAGGGCTCCATCTTGGGGCCAGCGCTCTTCAATATCTTCATAAATGACTTGGATGGAGGACTTGAAGGTTTGTTATCAAAGTTTGCCGATGACACAAAACTGGGAGGAGCCGTTGAGACTCTTGAGGGCAGAGAGGCCCTGCAGAGGGATCTGGACAAATCAGAGAGCTGGGCAATCACCAACCGTATGAGGTTTAACAAGGGCAAGTGCCGGATTTTGCACCTGGGACATGGCAACCCTGGATGTACGTACAGCCTGGGGAAGGAGAGGCTGGAGGGCAGCCCCATGGAGAGGGATCTGGGGGTTCTGGTTGACAGCAAGGATTTTCAGGCACCAAGGCCGGCTGCCAGGGGTGTGTGAGCAGCTCCTCCCCAGCATGGAGACGGGCATGGGAGAAGACAGTGCCGTTCCTGTTGGTGTGTCGCAGGTGGCAGTTGGTGGAAGCTGCTCTCAAGGCCTGTAATTCGGAGCTGTCGTCGTGGTACTTGGTGGGAGATAACGAGGGAGGGAGCTAAGTCATGAAAGGCCATATTAACTCGATGTGTGAAGGGAGGGAAACAACTTTGGGGTGTTAAGGAGACTGTTAGTTGCAATGAAGGCAGTGAGTGAGGTGATCCTTTGAGGAGCTTTCTGGATGGGTCAGAAGGGGGCAAGACTGCATGTAAGGACAGAAAAGGTTGTGGCAGTAGCTGAGCCCATCAGATCTCAAGTAGGAAATGATTTGGGCAATATCTGGCGAAGTTGGCGTCTTGTACGTGTGGCACAGCCTGCGTAAGGCCTGACTGCTGGCGAGGAAAGGAGTGTGAAAGGAGTGCTGGAGTGCCAAGGAATGGGGATGGAAGGGATCACAGGCTCATTTCTCAGTTTTCCGTGGGCTATCTGTATACCCCATGTAACTCATCTTGTGTTCAGGAAGAAGTGCCACCCTTTTGGGGAAAAGAGGGGGAAAAGAAAAAAAGGTAATCTGTAGCAGAGCTTGAACTTGGAGTGAGATGACCATGCTTAGTCTTACCATTCTGGAGTGTTAAAAACATTTCCTTGAAACACTTTCCCAAAATAACAAGGCATGACTTTCTGAAATAGCTGTTTTCCTCGGAGCTGCATCTGAGCTAAGGCAGCTGAGAGCGTCTTGCCTGCTGTTAGTCACCGAGGCTGAAGACAGGTCAGCCAGCAGTTCCGGCAAGGACAGAACAAGATAGATACGTATGCTTCTCTGTGCTGATGGTAATTTCTGGAACGTGTCTTGCATAAGTTGGTCTTTTGGTTTTGCAGGTTGTAGGTTTGGCAGGATCTAGTGTGTCATGGATGTGATGGTAATAACAAAACCCAGTTGGATGGGGTTGAGAATCAGAAAGGTAAAAGTGAGAAAGAAACTCGTGGGCTGAGATAAAACCAGTTTAATAATTGAAAAGAAATTTTTAAAAAATATTGTAGGGAAAAGAGAAAAAAAAAACAAACAGAGAGAGGAAAATAAAGCCCAAGAAAAACAAGCGATGCAAATGAAAGCAATTGCTCACCACCAACCGACCGACAGTCAGTCGGTACCTGAGCAGGGTCCCCCCTGCCACTCTCCCCCTCAGTTTTATTGCTGAGCACGACGTCATAGGGTATGGAATATCCCTTGGGTCAGCGGGGGTCAGCTGTCCCAGCTGTGCCCCTCCCAACTGGCTGTGCACCTCCACCCTGCTCGCTGGCGGGGCAGCGTGAGGAGCAGAAAAGGCCTTGATGCTGTGTACGTACAGCTCAGCAGTAACTAACACATTGGTGCATTCTCGACAGTATTTTCAGCAGAAATCCAAACCACAGCCCCATAAAAACTGCTTTGAAGAAATTTAACTCTCCCAGCCAAAGCCAGTACAGTAAGGCATTTTGGATTTCATGTAATTTGCAAGAGTGCTTGAACAGTTTAATGTTATGTTGAGGTACAGTAGTTATAATGTCATCAGAAGAAAGTGAAGGCAAAGAAGATGAAGGCGGCAAAGATACTCAAAAGCATTATAACCTTTGGCAGCAGAAACACGTCATTTACAGTTTCTATGAACAGTTTTCCTCCAATGTGGTGTTCTTTTCCAAGATTTACAGATGACATTTTGCTATTTCCACATCAGAATTCAGTGATTTTAGCATAAACCTCTCCAGTGAAATGTAAGAAAAATGACTGATGTATCCTGGAAAGAAGTGTCATTACATAGACTGGATAGTTTTACTCTTGTAGTTTACAGTTCTCCTTAAAACATAGGCATGTGTTTTCAACTTGTGCTCTGCAGTGGTTAAAAAAACCAAACCAAACAGAAAAAAAACGCCCTTGAAACTTTCTTCTGAAATGAGAGGGGGTGAGATATCTTACATTTTCTGCTTTTTCCGCTATCCTGCTTTCTCTTAAACTTGTTTGTATCACTCTCATAGATCCCTGGCTTACTCTAGAGCCAAGGCAATGTAAGATATTTTTGGGGGGCCTGGTCTTCTCCTGTCAGGCAGAGATGTCCATGTAGAAGTGCTTGGTCGCAGAGGCAAAAGGCCTAACAGGCAGGTGCATGGGTAGTGATGGTTCTCCCTTATCAGCAGTACTGTCAGTCCCGTCAGGGAGTAATGCTTTGGAGGGGTTTCTGATCGGTGGTAATTGCAGAATAATGACATGATTATATTATTATATTCTATTACATTAAATACTACCTGTGGCAGTCTGAGGGTATGAGAAGAACAAAGATTTGGGGAGGGGAGGATAATTTTAATTTGCCGTAAGTTTTAGTACAACAGCGTGTTTGTGTGTCAGTGCCAAGATGGTCATGGAGTTGGCAGCTGAGATTCTGTACTGGAAATCCTTTTGTTCTGGAGCTGAAGCCCAAATCGCCCTCTAACAGTCTTAGTCGGACTACTGAATCTGGCAGTACACAGTTTCTTTTCTTAAAACTGAAGATAATTAAGTTAGGGGGCGAGCCTGTTTGGAATTTTAGGAGTGTGGGGGCAGAGGCCAGCTGGGGGCTGGGGTGCTCGGGGGAGGGGGCTGTTTCTGCCCCGTGCCCTGGGCCTGGCGCTCCCAGCTGGGAAGGGGTTTTCCAAGCTCCTGCTGGAGGGAGCCAAATGTGGGACCTGTGGCCGAGCTGGGGGACAAGGAGCACACCCGGACCTGTGGCAAACCTGCCTCTAATCAGCTTTTCCCAGCTGGAAACTGCCCAGGAGTAACTGTGAGTGTTGCTGTCCTCCTTCAGGAAGCATGGCCCGCCCCAAGCTCAGCCAGAGCTACGCCTGTGCCAGGAGAAGACTTCAAGCAGAGCCGGGGCTGATGGTGACAGGTCCCAGCAGCTGTCCAGCTCAGGAAGATGCAGGTAAGATGCAACAGAGGTGACCGTGACTGACTGTCACTTCTCTTGCAGGAGCAGGATTTCACAGCAGAAGGGAGGCAGGACGAAATGCCCTTTGAGGTCAAAAAGTGCATCAGGCACCTGGCGCAGTTGCGATGACAGCAGAGGAGGAAGAGAAGGAGATGCAGGTGACCCGGCTGGGACACTGCTGCCGCCGAGGTAAGATCTGCCACAGAGATCCAGAGGCAGCCACTGGGAGGTGGTGGAGTGGGTGAGAAAGGCGCCTGGGAGAGAGGAGAGCACGGGGAGATGGGAGACAGGGATGGTGATGGAGGGGAAAAAGCTGGGATGTTGGAAGTGAGGATGCTTCTGCTGCGCGGGTGCTTGTGAGGTCACCGGTCTCTGAGTAGCTGTTAGCGTCACAGCACGTCCTGGGCTTGTGCAGGTGCTTGTGGTGTCCCGTGTTGCTCAGTAGCTTTCTGGGTATGAGAAGTCCCCTTGCTTGTGACACTTCTTCTGATCTCACTGATTGCTGAGCAGGTGATAGGGCGAGAGCAGGCCCCTGGCTTGTGCAGCTGCTTCTGTGGTCGATAACTCCAGTTTTCACATCTTTTCAGACAAGAGGCAGTTTACAGTACTGACTGTTTTGCAGATCTTCTGCTTCTCTGTGCCCTGCTCTCTGTCCCTGCCTCTCCCTTTCTCTCTCCCCTTCCTTTTTCCTCTCCTCCTTTTCCCTCTATTCCTCTCCCTCAGCCTGCCTGTGTTGCTCCATACCTCTGTCCTCCCTCCTGCCCTCCTCTGCTCTCTCTGTCCCGCTGCTCGTCACCATGATCCGGGACACCCCCTGCCCCCTTCCCCTCCATGCCCTACTCCCTGTCCCTGTGCCCACTCCTCACCAGGGGTTTCCTTTCTCCACCCGCTGCCCAGCTCCCTGCCCCATTCTCCTCCTCTCTCTGTCTCTCTCCTGTCCCTCTGTCCTGCTTCTTTCCCTCTCCGGGCACCCCAACACCCTATCCCACCCCTCTCTGCCACTCTGTCCCTCTCTCCTCCTCCTCCCTGCCCCACTGGGGTCTGGGACACAGGCAGACCGAGGGAGGAAACCCCGGGGCCTGCAGGAGGATCGGGCCCAGCCAGGACGGTGAGGCAATGTCCCAGCAGGGTGAGACCGAAGAAAGGAGCACCCCGCAGCATGCTGGGAGGTGTAGTCCTGGAGCACAGAGCTGCAAGGTGGCCATGTTGTTTCAGGGAAAAGCTGAGAACTGTAGTCCTGAGGCACTCAAGATGCTGGTCAGAAATCTTAGTTCCTGGGGCATAGGACTGCAATGTAGCCATGTTCGAAAGTCTTTGAAACCCTGCCGGCGTCATCCAGCATCAGAGATCAGGAACTGTAGCGAGACTGACTCCAGGAACATGCAGATCAGTAGACAAGCAGCAAGAATGCTGCAAAACTAGAGCTGCTTTGCAAAGTTGGCCTGTGATGAGGAGTGGGTAGCGTGGGTGGGAGTGATCAGTCAAGTGGTCTGGTCCCTGACCGACTGAAGGGTCCAAGAACCCTGTGTAAAGGCACACTGGGGCTGCCCCAGTTGGGCTGGGACCCGGCACGTGCGTGAAAGAATCTTGGCCCCTGTATTTGGACCCTTTGCGTCCTAGCCTCTGGCCTCGGTCGGCACGGGCCGTTTGCGAGTTGCTGGTGAGAGCGGCTGAGGGCTGGCGTGTGGGCAGGGGTTTTTGGTGGATGAGGTCCGGGCAGCGCCGGACGAGGCCATAGAGGGCGCCCGAGCGAGCCGTGCAGGCGTTGCAGCGGCAGCTGCGGGATCTCGGCACGCGAGCCTTGGCAGGCGACGGCCGCTGGCCGGCCACGGGGCGAGCTGCGTTTTGCGCGCTCAGGCTGTCTCTGCCTGGCCCCCTGGGGCGGCCGCGGCTCCTTGCCAGGGCCGGATCCAGCTGGCCGGCAGTGATGCTGGTGCTGGGGCGGTGCTGGTGATGGCGGTACCGGGGCGGTGATGCCGGTAGTGGGGCAGTGCTGGAGGCCTGCGTCCTCCCGGCGTTGGTGCGAATCAGTGTGGTTTCTCCCACGGGCGCCTGCCACCCGGAGCGATGCCCCGTCTACCCATCGTCTGGGTGGCCATCCCCAGCCCAGCTCAGGCACCCGCGGGGTGGGCAGAGGCTGCGTTAAACACCCCCCACCCCCCACCCCCGCTGAGCAAATGGCCGCAGGCAGAGAGAGGCGCTGCAAAGCGAACAGGCAAGCCTTTTAATGACTGAAAGAAGAACCGGGGGGATGTGGGAGAGGGCTGGGGATGGAGCGGGTGGGTGCAGGTCCCTGCCTGCGCATCTGCTCTGTGCGTGGGTGGTAGGGGGGACGGTGCTGGAGCGGTGGCTTCTGGGTAGCCGTAGGCGTCGGCTATCTGCATGTCGATCTCCCTCTGCACAAAAAACTGCAGCTGCCCCAGTGTCATCTGCAGGGCCGCCCGCTGCCGCTCCTCCTGGGCCAGCTTCTTGAGGCGCTCCCGCTCGGGCCGCTGCTCAGGCGTGATGGGCACGGACTCCTCCTGCTCCTCCAGCGGGGTGGGCCTAGCCCGGGGCCAGCGGGAGTCAGGCGGCAGCGCGGAGTCGGCGGGAGGGCGCGGCAGGCGCGGCGGCATGTGCAGCTGCTGCGGCAGCCCCTCCCGCGGGGTTTGGCCCCCCGTGGGCGACAGGCGCAGCCAGCTGGGCCGCTTGGGTTTGGCGGCAGCCCCGGTGCGCGCCTTGCTGCTCGATGGCGCCGCCGGTGCCGTCTCCTTCTGGCCGTCAGCTGGGGCCTCGGAGGCAGCGGGCCCCTCGCCGGCTGTCGGGGCAGGGGGCAGGGGCCTGGGGACCTTGGGGGGCACGCTGGGGCCGGCCTGGGGCTCCGGCTGGGGCGGTTGGCGCACGGGCCCCACCGCCTTCCCCCTTTGCCCCAGCGGGTGGAAGCTTTGGATGGAGGCCAGCAGGTGGGCCCTCAGGTCGGAGCGGGGCGTCCTCGGCCCCCGCAGTGTTTTGGCCTGGAGCTTTTGCGCAGCAGCCTGTCGTGGGGTCGCATGGCGCGGGGATGCGTGCTGCGCGCCTTCTCGAGCAGCAGCGGGCGGGGTGGGCGGGTGGGCGGCGGGGGCGGGGCGCTTTGCCCCCCGGCGTCCCCAGGGCTTCTGGGTGGCTGGAGCACCGAGGCGGGCCCATTGGTGTCCTCAGATGCCCTGCGCTTGGTGCCGCCCGCTTGGTGCGCGCCGCTGCCCACCTGCTGCCCGCTGCCACCCGCCGCCTCGCCGTCCCTGTCCGGCTTCCCCTCCGGCGGGGTTTTGGAGTGTTTTGCCACGCGGCACACCACCACCTTCTTCTTCTTGGGCGGCATGTTGTCCCGCGGGGAGGTGTCTTGCGTCTTGGGGGTGCCGGCCGGCGCGGGGCGCTTGGCCTGCTTGCCGCCCGCCTTGCCCGATCTGGGCACCACCCGGCAGGAGGTGACGCCCGGCGGCAGCGGCAAGCAGGTCAAAAGCACGCGGGGCTGCCTCCGCAGCGCCTCCTGCACCTCTTGGTGGGGCTTCCTCTTGGGGTCCAGCGAGGGGGATGTCGGCAGCCCCGCCCAGGAGGGGTCGGCGTCCCCTAGCATGGCTGCCGCCGCTTGGTGCTGGGGGCAGTCGCCCTGCGCCCTGTCCTGCGGGAAGCTGGGGAGCCGGTTGAGGAAGGCGGTGCTGTCGGGGCCGCCGGGGCCATGGGGGTCGTCGGGGACATCGGGGGCGGTGGCCTCGCTGTCCCCCAGCATGGGCGCTGCCGCTGTCTCCTTGGTGCCGCCGCCCCCTGCCCTGTACTCGGAGAGGTGAGGGAGGTTGATGAGGGAGGTGGTCAAGTCGGGGCCGTCGGGGCCATCGGGGACGGTGTCCTCGCTGTCCCCCATCCCCGCCACCACCGCTCGCTCCTTGGGGCAGCCGCCCTTCGGCACGTACTGGGAGAGGTCGGGGAGCTGGTGGAGCAAGGCGGTGAAGCTGGGGCTGTCGGAGATGTCAGGGACGGCCTCGGTGCCGTGCGCGGTTTGGAGGCAAGCGAGCGTCTCGTTGACGTTGGTGTCACCTGGCTGCTGAGGAAAGGCCTCGGCGAAGGTGTGTGGCCCCTGCTCGGACAGGTGCACGGGCTTCTGCAAGGCCGCCAGGGTGGTCACCGCTGCCGAAAAAGCAAACCAAGCCAAGCCAAGCCCGTGGCGATGCAAGGTTTCCTGGGCGCGGGCCGCGCGCCCGCGGGCTCTGCCACCCGCAGCTGCTCACCTTTGGGCTTGGTGGTGGTTGTGCCGGTCGGCGGAGCCAGGGCAGGCTGGTGGGGGCTGGCAGCAGGGTGGCTGTCCTGGCTGGCCACCGCATCCTTCTTGAAGGCCCCTGGCGGCTTGTGGGCAGTGCAGGGCAGGGTGTGGAGCACAGGGGGGCCCTGCAGGCAGTGCTGAGGCGCGGGGCGGCGCGGTGGCGGGGGGCCGGGGCGGGCGGGGCCATGCAGCAGGCGGGAGCCTGTGGGGTAGAGGGGCTCCCCCTGGAGCACGGCCCACGGCCCCAGGCCCATGGGCTGGTGGGGCAGCAGCGTCCCCGTCAGCACCTGCTGTCCCCAGCCATAGGCAGGGGGACAGGGAGCAGGCCTGGTGGGGAGCTGCGCCCCGTGGGGGAGCTGCACCACGGGAGGGAGCTGCACCTGGTGGGGGAGCTGCACGACACGGGGGAGCGGTGCCATCGGGAGGAGCTGCACCACGGGGGGAAGCGGCACCACGCCAGGGAGCTGCACGAGCTGGCCCGGGGCCCCCAGGGGCCCCGGCACCCCCTGCCAGACAGTGGCCTGGGCCGGCTGGGAGGTGACAGCGTGCAGCCGAGCAGGCGCGCGGGACAGCGGCAGCCCTGGGCCAGAGGAGGGCAGCACGCTGGCAGTGCCCGGTGGCGGCATGGCCGGGGCGCTGGAGCTCACGCTGGGCACCTGCGATGCCGTCGGCAGCCGGAGAGGGAACCTGTCTGTTGGGGGAAGCCCAGAGGAGCAATGGGGTGAGAGCTTGGCGGGCAGAGGCGGCTGGGGGGCTACCTGGAGGGCAGGAGCAGCGGGAGGAGCGGGAGCCTGCTGCTGTACCTGCCATGGCGCTTGGTCCGGGTGGGGTTTGTTGGGGGCAAGCAGCCCTCGTCTCCACGGCGCTCATTCCGCCAGCACCTGCTGCAGCCAGCCTTGCGCTGGGTTGATTTTTCCTACTGCAACAGCTGCCCATCTCAAGGATTGCCCATCCTGCCCAGGCTTTCCTGTCCCGAAGGATGGGTTCCCACCCCCACAAGGGTTTTTCATCCCAACGGTGGTTTGCCATCCGCATGATGGCTTCCCATCCCAAGGGTGCTTTCCCAGCCCCGGGATGGTGTCCTAGCCCAGCGGTTGCTGGCTCTCCGTCAGCCTGTCCCTGGCTTTTTGGGGCCCTGGCTGCTGGGACCCTCAGGGCACGTTACCAAGAGTCCCGTCCTTAACCATTTCATCAACCAGCCTTTAGAGGATAAAAGTGTATTAGGTTGGTTTGTGGAGAGAGGGGCGGGGGAGAGAGAGAGAGAGAGAGAGACGCGGAGTTCACGTGATCCCCTGCAATGTGAGGAGGTAGTGGAGTTTTCCTGGAGGCTGTGGTATTGCTCACGCTGAAGGAAAAGAAAGGACAGCAGAGCCCGGCCCTGGAAAGAAGGACGTTGCTTCCGGGAAGCTTAGAGCTGTCCGTGACGGAGAAAGGATCCCCCGGGCCCAGCAAGATAACGGCAGCATCCTAGCCCCTCTGCCACGTCTTTGAAACCCTGCCGGCATCGTCCGGCCTCAGAGATGAGGAACTGTAGCGAGACGGAGTACGGGGAGATGCGGCTCGGTAGACAAGCAGCAAGAATGCTGCAAAAGTAGAGCTGCTTTGCAAAGTTGGCCTGTGATGAGGAGTGGGTAGCGTGGGTGGGAGTGATCAGTCAAGTGGTCTGGTCCCTGACCGACTGAAGGGTCCAAGAACCCTGTGTAAAGGCACACTGGGGCTGCCCCAGTTGGGCTGGGACCCGGCACGTGCGTGAAAGAATCTTGGCCCCTGTATTTGGACCCTTTGCGTCCTAGCCTCTGGCCTCGGTCGGCACGGGCCGTTTGCGAGTTGCTGGTGAGAGCGGCTGAGGGCTGGCGTGTGGGCAGGGGTTTTTGGTGGATGAGGTGCGGGCAGCGCCGGACGAGGCCATAGAGGGGGGCCGAGCGAGCCGTGCAGGCGTTGCAGCGGCAGCTGCGGGATCTCGGCACGCGAGCCTTGGCAGGCGACGGCCGCTGGCCGGCCACGGGGCGAGCTGCGTTTTGCGCGCTCAGGCTGTCTCTGCCTGGCCCCCTGGGGCGGCCGCGGCTCCTTGCCAGGGCCGGATCCAGCTGGCCGGCAGTGATGCTGGTGCTGGGGCGGTGCTGGTGATGGCGGTACCGGGGCGGTGATGCCGGTAGTGGGGCAGTGCTGGAGGCCTGCGTCCTCCCGGCGTTGGTGCGAATCAGTGTGGTTTCTCCCACGGGCGCCTGCCACCCGGAGCGATGCCCCGTCTACCCATCGTCTGGGTGGCCATCCCCAGCCCAGCTCAGCCACCCGCGGGGTGGGCAGAGGCTGCGTTAAACCCCCCCCACTCCCCCCACCCCCGCTGAGCAAATGGCCGCAGGCAGAGAGAGGCGCTGCAAAGCGAACAGGCAAGCCTTTTAATGACGGAAAGAAGAAGCGGGGGGATGTGGGAGAGGGCTGGGGATGGAGCGGGTGGGTGCAGGTCCCTGCCTGCGCATCTGCTCTGTGTGTGGGTGCTAGGGGAGACGGTGCTGGAGCGGTGGCTTATGGGTAGCCGTAGGCGTCGGCTATCTGCATGTCGATCTCCCTCTGCACAAAAAACTGCAGCTGCCCCAGTGTCATCTGCAGGGCCGCCCGCTGCCGCTCCTCCTGGGCCAGCTTCTTGAGGCGCTCCCGCTCGGGCCGCTGCTCAGGCGTGATGGGCACAGACTCCTCCTGCTCCTCCAGCGGGGTGGGCCTAGCCCGGGGCCAGCGGGAGTCAGGCGGCAGCGCGGAGTCGGCGGGAGGGCGCGGCAGGCGCGGCGGCATGTGCAGCTGCTGCGGCAGCCCCTCCCGCGGGGTTTGGCCCCCCGTGGGCGACAGGCGCAGCCAGCTGGGCCGCTTGGGTTTGGCGGCAGCCCCGGTGCGCGCCTTGCTGCTCGATGGCGCCGCCGGTGCCGTCTCCTTCTGGCCGTCAGCTGGGGCCTCGGAGGCAGCGGGCCCCTCGCCGGCTGTCGGGGCAGGGGGCAGGGGCCTGGGGACCTTGGGGGGCACGCTGGGGCCGGCCTGGGGCTCCGGCTGGGGCGGTTGGCGCACGGGCCCCACCGCCTTCCCCCTTTGCCCCAGCGGGTGGAAGCTTTGGATGGAGGCCAGCAGGTGGGCCCTCAGGTCGGAGCGGGGCGTCCTCGGCCCCCGCAGTGTTTTGGCCTGGAGCTTTTTGCGCAGCAGCCTGTCGTGGGGTCGCATGGCGCGGGGATGCGTGCTGCGCGCCTTCTCGAGCAGCAGCGGGCGGGGTGGGCGGGTGGGCGGCGGGGGCGGGGCGCTTTGCCCCCCGGCGTCCCCAGGGCTTCTGGGTGGCTGGAGCACCGAGGCGGGCCCATTGGTGTCCTCAGATGCCCTGCGCTTGGTGCCGCCCGCTTGGTGCCCGCCGCTGCCCACCTGCTGCCCACCTGTGGGCAGAGGCTGTGTTAACCCCCCCCCCCCAGTCATCTGTAGAGAACCGGTACGAAATGCGGTTTTGTCTCGACATTGCCGCTGTAGCACTATCCAGCGTCATGCTTCGAGAAAGCCCTCTTCTCTACAGTTTTGAGAAAAACAACCTCGTGCACCTGCGCAGGGACTAAAGGCGCGGAAAGAGCCGAGGCGGGAGCAGTACGTCCGTGAGAAACCGCACGTACGCATTTGTGATCCGCGCATCCGTGAGAGCCCCTATATAAGGAGCACACGTGCCCCTCGGCGGGGGCGGCAGCGGCGTGCGCGACCACTCCTTCCGTTCCTGCACCCTCAAGGCCCCCCCCCCCTCCGTCCCCGACGAAGCCTGAGGCCACCAAAGACCCAGCGGAAGATCATCGGACTCGGAGTGGTGGTGATAAACTCCTTCTCTCTCTCTCTCTCTCTCCCCTATTCTTTTCCTCTCCTCCCTTGCCCTCCCTCCTCCCTCCATTCTCTTCTCCCCTCAAATTAAAGTAAAAGGTTGTACGACATCTGACCGATTCCAGCGTCTTAATCTCGTCCTTGGGATCGTATTGAAACCTCCCCCGACATTGGATCGGAACAGATTCCTAAAAACTTACTAACTTGCTGGACCACTTGTGATATGAAATGTGGTCCCTTGTCAGAGGACATTGCCTCTGGTTCTCCAAATCTAGGAATAACTTCCTTTAACAGAATTCTTGTTACCTCTCGGGCTTTATTTGTTCTGCAAGGGAAGGCTTCAGGCCACCCAGAAAAAGGGTCAGTTAATACTAGCAAATACCTATATCCCCCTTTTCTGGGGAGTTCCGAGAAATCTATCTGCCAGTTTTGACCTGGAACATTTCCTTTGCTGATATTTCCAAATTTCACACGGTTTTCTACTTTTGGGTTGTTCTTTAAGCATACTTCACATCTATTAACTACAGTCTTTAGAGTCTGATAGAAATTTCTAGCTACAATTTGCTTAAGAAGAGAGTTGGTTAAGGTTTCAGTTCCCCAATGAGTTTTGTCGTGCTCTGTTTTTAGAAGTTCCCATAATATGCTAAAGGGAACTATTATTCTGTTATCTTTCAGCAGTGCCCATCCTGATGGGCTGATTTCAGCTCCTAAGTTAGTCATCAGCTTTTGATCCTTTTCATCACATTCAATTGTTTCAGGTGGTGGCAAAGATGTTTCAGGAATTATGCTTAATACCTCACCTTGTTCTGCAGCTCGCCTGCCCTTGTAATCAGCCAATTTCCCACTTCCCTGTCAGTGTTACCTTTCTGATGTCCTTTGCAGTGCATAATTGCCACTGCTGACAGAAGTTGTACAGCATCTAAAAGTCGCAAAATTCTGTCAGCACGTTTTATACCTTTCCCTTGAGCAGTCAAGAGTCCTCGTTCCTTCCAAATTGCTCCATGGGCATGGACTACACCCAAGGCATATTTTGAATCCGTCCAGATATTTACTCGCAGCCCTTCGGCCAGCTCCAACGCTCTCCATAGGGCAACTATTTCATTTCAGCTCGTTGTGCAGATGTGCCCTTAGGGAGTGACTTCGCTTCCACCAGTCGCTCTGTGGTGGTTCCAGCACATCCTGCCATTCGAACTCCGTTCTTTACGAAACTGCTCCCATCAGTATACCCCGTTCGGTCGGCTTCCTCCAGTGGCTCCTCCAGGTCTGCTCTGCTTGCATATACGGTTTCTATAGTTTCTATACAATCATGCACGATGGTCTCCATTTCCTGTTTATCACTTAAAATGGAAGCAGGGTTGATAATTGTAGATGTAACGATTTCCATATCATCCTGTTCCATCCAAACTGCTTGATATGTCAAGAATCTTGATAGTGAAAGCCAGGGTCCCCCTTTTTGTTCTAAAACGGAGGTTACAGTGTGGGAAGTGTGCACAATCATCTTTTGTCCCAAAGGAAATTTTTGAGCTTCTTGGACAATCAAAACAACGGCAGCCACTGCCCAAAGGCATCCCGGCCATCCTTTGCTTACTTCATCCAATTGTTTAGAGAAGTACGCTACAGCTCATTTATAAGGACCCAGCTTCTGGGCCAGAATTCCCAGAGCCACTCCTTGCCTTTCATACGAGAACAGCCAGAGAGGTTTCGTTCCATCTGGTAGGCCCAAAGCTGGAGCTTTCATTACCTCCAATTTCAGTTCCTTCAATGCCCTCTCAGCTTCATCAGTCCGCAGTAATTGTGTCTGGCTATTTTCAACAGTTCATACAGAGGTTTAACCAAAAGTCCATAATTAGAGATCCATAACCGGCACCAACCTGTCATTCCCAAAAGGGTTCGAAGCTCTTTTACCGTGTTGGGTTCTGGAGTTCTGCAGATAGCTTCCTTTCGGTCATTCCCGAGCTGTCTTTGTCCCTTAGAAATCACGAATCCCAGGTATATCACTTCCTTCTTCAAGATTTGGGCTTTCTGTAATGAGACTCGATAACCGCTTAATCCCAGAAAGTTCAACAAGCTCACAGTCCATTCCTTACACTCTTCATCCTTTTCTGTGCCTATTAATGTATCATCCACATACGGCAAAAGAATCCCGTTTCCTGGGGGCCTCTCCCAGGTCTCTAATTCCTTAGCTAATTGATTTCCAAAAATGGTAGGGCTGTTTTTAAATCCTTGGGGTAACACTGTCCAGGTCAGTTGGGTTTTTCGTCCTGTATCAGGGTTTTCCCATTCAAAGGCAAATAAATTGCAGCTTTCTGGAGCCAAGGTAAGGCAAAAGAATGCATCCTTTAAATCTAATTCAGTAAACCATTCAGAGTACAGGGGTTTGCCACTACTGGATACTAATCTTCACCTATTTGATTTATTGCCCGCAAATCTTGCCCCAATGGATAAGTTTTGCCGTCAGGCTTTTTGACAGGCAGCATGGGAGTGTTATATTCTGAAGAGCATTCAGTTAATAGTCCAAATTTTATAAACTCTTCTATAATACTTTGTACCCCTCGCCTATCTTCCAATTTCAAGGGGTATTGCTTTATCTTAACAGGTCGTGCCCCTCCTTTGAGTTTAACAACAACCAATTCAGCATTTTTAGCCTTTCCAGGCATTCCTGAGGCCCACGCTCCTGGGTATACCTGGTCTTTTATTTCTTGTGTAATTTCTTCTTCTTTAATTTGGGGTCAGTAAGAACCAAACTTAAAATTTCAGTCTGATTTTCATCTGGTATTTTAAATTCAGTTTCCCCGTTTCTAAATTTTATTTCGGCATTTAGTTGTTCTAATAGGTCTCTCCCCAGCAATGGTCTAGGAGCCTCAGGCAGGTGGAGAAATTTGTGAATCCCCACACTCTTCCCAATTCTAAATTTTAATGGTCTCAAGAAAAAAACCATTTCAACCTGCCCAGTTGCTCCCACAACATGAACATTTTGTTTACTTAGAGGTAACAAGGTTTGATTCAATACAGAGAATGTGGCTAACGGAGCCACTATCTCCTTTCCCACTTTCCTTCTGTCCTCCCCTCCCCATTCCGATATACTCTCCACGCTTCCTCCAGCAACTTTTCTAAATTCCTTATGTCTGGTTCCCTACGTTTCTCAAGTTTCTTTCTGATACCATTAGTGGATTGTCCCAGAAACAGAGATACCAGCTGCTGTGTGGCAGCTTCTGACTAGTAGTAAATCTTCTCACAGCAGCCCATAAGCGATCTAAAAGCTCCGTGGGCGTTTCAGTCTGCCCCTGCTTGACAGCATACAGAGCCGACCAGTTACCTGCCTTTGGGATCGCATGTTCTATTCCAAATTTGATCCAGGTTCAGTATCGTTGCAATCAAACAGTACGGAGCTGGATCATTAGGGTCCCAACCTGGGTCCCTGGAGGGCGCAGGATCTTCAGCTGTGCCCTGTAAAACTCGTCCCTCAGTCTGTGTTTCTACAGGAGCTCGGGCTGCCTTTAATACAAGCTGCTTCTCAGGTTCAGTCCTAGCATCTAGCATAAGATCCACATCTTTCCAATCCGGGCCCAAGTTCTTAGTAATCCACTCAAACCTTTTCGCAGCCCCACTTGGGTCCTCCCTGTACCTCTTCACTGCATCCTTCCACTTATCCACATCATCCATCCGGAAAGGCACTTTTCTTCCGCCTTTCTGGGTTTCTCTTTCACCTTCCAACACCTCTGTCCAATACTACATGCTGAACAACATCGCTTCAACTTCCCGAACTCTTTCTGATTTTCCTTTTCCAAAGCCAACACCATGGGATCTTGGGGACCAAAATTAAAACCACAATCTTTCTGCCACGCGGGGTGATTTCGAAGGGTGAAAACATATCCACATACAGAGCTTCGTCCCATTTTCCCTCCCTCCTTAAAAATAACAGAGGAGTTGCAGCAAGGCATTAGACTTCAGAGTCCCATTCAAAGGCCACTTTTCTTCATCATCTAATTTATACAATGGCCATCACTGATTACAATACTTAATTAGAGTTTTCTTATTCACATTTCCTGCAGGAGGACCCCCTATGTCCTTCCAGTGATATAAAATGCAACCTAACAGAGATTTCTTTGGTATCTCTTTACTTTGTTGTGACCCTCCCATTTTATTGGTCCCAGTTCTCTCCTGTATTCCCACAGTATTTTAACAGTTAGTTCCACCGTCCACACTTTACCACTTAGAGGGTTACAGAATTACTGTTTTACATCCATACAATCTTTTTCTTTCGCTTCGTCCATCTCCGGCCGTTTCCCTTGCGGGACAACGAAACCACGGATCAGGACTCCGCACTCACTTTGTACTAAGAGTACGTCTCATTCACGCACGCACAGGACGGTATAGACACTTTTGACAACAAAAACACTCACATACCAATACAATGAACAAAAATCCTAAAAGCAAACACAGAGCAACTACTTGTCCTTGTAACATGCCAAACACAATCCCAAAACCAAATAACCGAGTTCCAAAGCCAAGATCCAATGTATCCAAATGCAAGTGTTCCAAATGAGCACCGAAGTGCTCCCAAGCGTATACCTTTAAGGCGCTAGCAGCCCGGTATACTCCACCAAGTGTGAACCACTCACGGCTTACAGGGGTTTCCAACAAATGCCTAGTCCCAAACCAAATTTCAGAAAGAATACCTTTTTCTGAAGACGGTCCTTATCTGCTCCCGCAGTGATCCGATTCAGAGAAGGAGTCCCTCCGGAAATTTTCCGGGGGTACCCTAGGGAATCCCGTTCTCAACGGGTCCTGCAGCCAAACAGAGAGGGTCCCACCTGGGTCGCCAAAACTGATACAAACATTCACGGGTGCTTCTCCTCACAGTCTGAATCTCCCCAAGGGAGAAACCGAGGATTCAGAGTCCCTGAAATGAAACTCAATAGCAATGAAGTCACTATTAAGCAGGTATTCTTTATTGCAGCGCTGGGCAGCACTGGGGATTCTCCACCAGAAGCGCTCCAACGATTTGGTAGACCTTCAGAGATTATATACTATAAAGTCCTACATATTCACAGAAATTCCAAGAAATCATTTACATAAACATGAGAATTCCTGGAGCTCATTAACATATGCAAATGTCCGATCTGCAGGCACAGTCGTCTCCCGTGGTGGTCTTCAAGTGCTCTTTGGGAGTCTTCAGATGAAGGCTCGTAGTCTTCTTCACTGTGTTCGCTGACCGACCCTTGCTTCTCTGCAAACTCAGTCCTAGGATCACCTAAACGGTGTCCTTCAAGGCTGTTGTCATTCTTTTGTGACTTCCTATCTTCCATGCATTTCTTCTTCCAAGGCCCAGTTGTCTGAGATGGGATTATCCCGGAGCCCCCTTATCTTACAACCATTCTCACTACACTCTAAATCACATAGGCCTTTCTTTTGTTTAGTTAAGTGATTAAGATATGTAAAATATCTTCCTTGCCCCTAGGCTTTCATTCTTTCAGGAAGCATTTTCATGCAGTAGTTTTGTCTACCTTGGCTTTAACCCTTTCAGGGCTGCTGGCCCCGAGGCAGTCCCTGGGCCCAGGAGGCTCAGGGGGCTGTCCCTGCCCTTGCTGGCCATGCACCGGGCACAGCTGCTGGGCGTCCTGCTAAATACAGCTGGACATTCAGACTGCGTCGTGAAGGCTCTTTGTACCATAGCCATTCATTTGGTTGCGGGGATGCCAGAGGTGAAAGCAAGGCTTTGGGTTCCCTCTGCGTGAACTGTGCAGAGCCGTAGAGCACGTGCAGGATGGCCTCGCCGCTCCTGACCGATGCACCAAGGGACATTTGCTACTCCCCTGCTTATGGTGAGGTCTTCTTCTGGGAAAGAAGTCCCAAATTGTTTTCTCTTCTTGACCCTCTTTTTCCTTGCACTCAAGAGCTTTTCTCCTCCTTTGGCCTTCACCCTCAAGACCTTTCCTGAAAGTGACGGCAGCCCTCTCAGCCTTTGTCTTGCTCCTGCTAGTCGTCTTCACCTCAGCTAGAGAGTCCTGAAGGATCCCTGGAGGTCCCTGCCAACTCAACACTTCTCTTTTCTCTTCTCTTCTCTTCTCTTCTCTTCTCTTCTCTTCTCTTCTCTTCTCTTCTCTTCTCTTCTCTTCTCTTCTCTTCTCTTCTCTTCTCTTCTCTTTTCTTCTCTTCTCTTCTCTTCTCTTCTCTTCTCTTCTCTTCTCTTCTCTTCTCTTCTCTTCTCTTCTCTTCTCTTCTCTTCTCTTCTCTTCTCTTCTCTTCTCTTCTCTTCTCTTCTCTTCTCTTCTCTTCTCTTCTCTTCTCTTCTCTTCTCTTCCCTGCACTCACGATGAGGCGCATAGCAAGGAGACCACTCTTTGCCTGAAATGCCAGGGGGTTTACAGCTCCAGAAACACTTTTGAGGACACAAATCAAAAAGGATACAAGTAGACACAGGATTTTATTTTAGCTTACTTGATTTTACTTTATTTTATTTTCTGTCTTCTTATGTTGGTTTATGTTAGTTTAGTTTAGTTTCTTTCATGTGATGTTATTGTATTTGATTTTATTAAATTTTCTTTGGGTTTAATTTTTATTATTTTATTTTATGTTGGTTAATCTTACTTTACTTTACCTTGCTTTATGCGTTTTTATTTTATTTTGTTGTTTTCTTTTACTATTACTTCATTTTATCTGATTTTATCTGAGGCTATTTTGCTAAATCTCTTTCAGAGCCGATGCTCACAAGCATTAGCACAATGCGCATGTGTAGCCAGGAGCAGGCTGATGTGTTCTTCAGTTTAGTTGGAAAAATCATGCCCTGCAGTGTGGCAAAGGAAAGCTGCAGAAAGGAGCAGCAGGAATACGGGCCAAGCAGTCCCTCGTTTCTCAACAGTGCAGAAGAACTTGAAGAAGGAGGATGCTCAAGCCCGATTCTCCCTCCACCTGCTGCCACCTCAGGGCCTTCCCAGAGGGGCAAAATGCCCACGGCCTGATCCCAGTATTCCCATTAGAACTGTGCGAACGATGGCATTGCTCAGTTTTTACTACGCTGAATCAAATCCATTCTATTCACAACATATGCTGTCTTGTACTGGAAAATACATAAAGGTAATGTTTGGAAAATTACTACAAGGCTACATTGTTTAGAATGAAACAGCCATCAAAACACAAAGGCCACTTCAGCCAATGTCTCTACCCCTAGTATTACAAATAGCTACCAGGTAGAGTACTTGAGTGTCGGAGAAAGAACAGTCATAGCCTAGACACGTCCAAGTGCAAGTCTCCTTCAGTGAAAAAAATCACTCATCTGACAAGGAAATAACAGAAATGTCAGCAGCAGAGTCTTTAGAACAGTGTTTCTTTGTGGGAGCCCAAGCCCTGTGTTCAGATATCTACCATGTCTACCTTATCCCCACACACGGGTATTGCTTTGAGCTTTGATGCCAGCAGCATCTCTCCTCTCCTTTCAGGGCAGCATTACAATACCAGGAGAGGGTGCCATCCAGCCAGAAACGCAGGATGCATTGACAAGACAGCACTAAGCATACGCATTGAAATTAACCCCCAAAACAAGGCCATGTTTATAAGCACAACGCTGTGGCGTCCAGAATTACTAGGTAGTGCCTGAAAGCACTGCAGCAACTCCTGCAGCAATCTGCCCAAAGTCTACATGCAGAGCCACATAAATTCAGGGGGTTTTGCTTGCAAATGCTTCATGGGTACCAGGATGCTGCTGTACTGTCTTTCTGAGACTCCCTGTAACTCATCCGTCTACTTTATTTCTTGAGAACCAACATCAGAAAGACATGGCAAAACCACAAGCTGATGACATCTACTAATTGGTGGAGAGGCGTATCTTTAAGGCGGCTGGAAAACAGGAGCAGGCAAACAATGCCAATGTAGCTGAGAGAGAACTGGACTGCGTGAATACCTAAATGACAGCATTAATCCTCTAGGCAGGATTGCATTTGAATAGCTGTCGTTTTAGTCAGTACACCCAATTCCCGGTCCTCCATAAATCTCAGCAATACAGAGTTAAAACTGGGAGCACAGAGACCAGCTTAGGGTAAAAACAGACTTAGAAAGTGTCCGGATGATGTGTCCAGAAAGCCAAATCCTCATTACCTTTAACAGAGAGTGCAGCTGGGGGGGAAAGGGGAAGGAAGAAAAGGTGGAGAAAAGGAAAAGGGTGGGCACACAACTGAAAAAGAAAGGAGCGCAGTTATCGCGAAGACCAGCGCAGCCCCCCTCGCTCTTTGATGCCCGCAGGTGTCTGCGTTCAGATGGGAACCAGCAGAAAAACCCTGACAGGGCTCCTTTTCACTGTCCTCCTCCCTGCGTGCGTGCTGGGACCTCCTCGTTTCCCCGAAGGCCTCCCAGACTCCCCGGGGGTAGCAAACAACTGCACCTGCAGAAGCAAAGGGGCGGCCGTGCCTCGGCTTCGGAGAGGCCCAAAGCCGCCCTGGGCCCCAGCAGCCCCTGGCGCCCCGGCATTTGCTTGGCCCCGAGGCCCCGCGGGGCCTGCCAGCACCGGGGACCCCCGGGGACAGAAGCCAAGGACAGCGGTCAGCCCCCGTGGGGAGAGGGACAGGGCTCTGCTCCCCCCTCTGGCCGCAGGAGGACGCCCTGGGCCGCGCCAGCACAGGGCGTCTCTCCTCCTCAGCGCCCGGGGGCAGCGAGGCCTGAGGGAGGCCCTGGGTGCCGGGCTCAGCCTGGCCGCTGCCAGCGGCTCCCGGCACGCAGCTCCTCCTGCCCAGGGCGGTGGCTGGAGCACAGCCAGAGCCACCCTTTGGGAAAGCCGTGCCGGTGCCCAGCAAAGCCCGGGCAGCTCCCCCCCGGCCCTGCCCCCGGCCCTGCCCCTCGCCCTTCCCTCCCCTCCCGCCCTGCGCAGGCCCAGCCCCCCCAGCCGCGCCATTGGCCACGGCGGAGCCAATCGGCGGAGCCGGAGGCGGGCTGTCAGTCAGAGCCGGGTGGGGCGGGGCCGGAGGGGGCCGAGGCCCAGGGGCCTGAGGAGAAAGGGGCGGGAGCCGGGCCGGGGGCAGCCGGGGCCCGGGGGGAGCAGGGCCAGGCCAGGGCCAGGGCCAGGGCCAGGGCCAGGCCACAGGGCCAGGGGAGCTGCAGGAGCAGGTATGTGCCAGTGGGGATGGGCCTGGGGCAGGGGCCTGGAGGCCTCACCGCCACGGCCCAGTCCCCAGCCCTGGGCCCGAGGGCTCAGCCCCAGGGCCAGCCCCAGCAGCAGGGTGGGAGCGGTTCCTGCTGCTGCCCCCAGGGTCGCCAGCCCCAGCCCTGCCAGCTGGAGGTGGGTGTTGGATGTCCGCAGGGCAGGGGAAGGCAGAGTGGCCTCCTCTCTGCAGGCGGCTCCGGGCTTTGGGGCAGGCATGCTGTGGTGGGGACAGGCCAGGGGCCTTTGCTGTCCCCTCCTGTGGGTCTGGTGCTGATGGACAGCCCCGCCTCTGCCGACAGCCTTTGAGAAATGGGGATTTCCAGACACGGAGCTGTTTCTGCCTCCTGGTGGGAGCACGCGCCGGGGCGTTGTTGGCAGAGCAGCCGGTGGGGAGCGCTCCTGGTTGGAGGCAGCTCCCTTGGCAGATGCTTGGGCAACCGCCAACCGGCCCAAAAACTTTCTAACGCCAAATTGGCATTCAGAAAGCAGGCCTTCTTTATTGCAGCGCTGGGTGCACGGGGGATACCTCCGCCCAGCGGGCATGCCGTAGGTCACGCCAGCAAAGTATTTGTCAAACTTAAAACGTACAGATTCCTTAATTTTCCGAGGAAAGTCATTGATATTACAATTATTTCCCAGAAATCATGACCATATTTCCCCTCCCACCGGAGCATGCGCTGTTTGATTCTGGGGCTTCTTTCGGGGGCCCTTGGTGGTCGTTCTCCTCAAATTCCAGCTGTCCGCTTGTTGACCTCGTTGTTTTTTTCCACCTCAGCATGCTGATTTGGCTGTTTCCTTTTGTTAAGAAGACAGCTGACACTCGCCAGTGTTCAGGGAGTTTCTTGGTTTCTGTTCAGACTGCCCATGATCTTTGTGCTGAGCTCACTCTTTGATTCAGAGATTCCTTCTTACCTTACAGGCCTCTCCTCTGTCCTTGCTTTCTGCGGGCATGCTGATTCACTTCCTTCCTAGCTCTACTCTGTCCTTGGGAGCTGTCAGTTGTTGGTGACCAGCTTCTTCTAAGCAGGCCTTGATGATGAACGTTTTGAAGCAGGCCTTGGTAATGAACTCCTTTTCTGAATCCCACAGGTAACGCTTGTGCCCCTCTCTGGGCCCCAAGGTGGGATACCTGCCTGTCCCCCCACCCAAGCTGTGCTGCGGGCTTCTGGGAAACGGGGGTACCGAGGGCGGATGGTTTTACCACAGCCGGGAAGGTCCGGTAACCTGTCAGGGACTTTTTTTTTCCTGGTGCTTGCAGTAGCAGGTTATTTGTTTTTGTCAATGTATTTTTTCTGAGGAAACTTCACCCAGGAAAGCGCAGCGTTTAGCTCTGGTTGCTCTCTGTGTGGCCTGTGCCTGTCCTCAGGCAGGCACACAGCAGCTTTCAGAGGAGGAATGGGACTATTCCAGGGTGAGGTGAGCAGTGGGGATCCCAGGCCTGTTGTGTGTAAGGCAATCAGGGGAAAATGTGCGGTTAGAGCTGCCTGTGTTGCTTCCCCCTTTGATTGCAGTGCTCCCCTCTAATTCTCTGTAATCCTCGCTTCTACGAGTCGGCTGCATTGGGGTTAAATTTCTGTAAGTACACTTTGCAGGTGTTTCGACTTGGTTCTTCCCAGGTTTGAAAATTCCGTGTGCAGGTCTCTCTACTTTCTTCTCCCCTCTGTCCCACAGAACCGTATGTGCCTGCAGGGGCTGCAGAGTCTGTGTTTGCTCCCCGTGGTGAGGAAAATACGGGCGTGAAAAAGAAAGAGATAGCGATTCTGAAAAGACCCCTTTCTTTGTGCTCCTTTTCACATTCAGTTGCCTGTTGTGGGTTCTTAAATGATGCGAGTTACTCTGAGTCTTAGCAATCCCTTGTTTGCACGCCTGTGCTCAGGAGGTGCCTCAGAAACTCTGTTTGGGCGTGGCTTCTGTCGGACAAGTAACCGTAGCCCTTTCTGGAAAAATGGCTCCTGGGTGAGTTAGTTCCTCAGCCATAACGGCAGGGTTTCTGTTGGCATCTGCCAGAACTCAGGAGCAAACGCTGCTGACGGAAACCGTCAGGAGAAAAGGAAGGCTGGAGAGAGCAGAAGAGATCCGTAGAGCTGCGCTGCTTTCCCCCGATGGTGTCACACCTCCTGGCACGGCGACTGGGTAAGGGTGCTCTCAGGGTGTTTTCCCAGCTTTCCCAGTGCTCACCAGCAGAGAGCCAACGGCCCTGGGGGAAGGGCAGGACCCCCTTCTTTGTGCACCCCAGGATCTTGTCACACTGCAAGCTCCTGCGCCAGCAGAAGCGGCTGAGAGTCGACTTCTTCAAGGAGGCTGGTGTGGGCACGAGGAAGATGCCGGGAGCAGCCTTCCTTCAAGTCATCAAGGGGGGATGTAGGGAGCAGAACGGGAGTGACCTGCTGCCACTGCCGTATGTCTGGAAAGCTGGAGGGGAAAGGGAGGGCAAGGATGCAAGAGGTGGGATGTCATCTAGAGCGGGTTGTGGGAGTGAGGGTACCCATTGCGTCACGGTCTCCAAAGAGAGTCGCTGCTCAGCTCTGTGGCTGCCTGGATCCTGCTGCAGACACTGATCTGGCATCACGCTTCCCAGGGTCGATACTCGACCTTTCCCCCACCAGTCTCGTATCTGTATTCCCATTGCGCTGCCTTCCAGCACATATCTGTGCAGCACTGCTCCCCCTGAGCCTCACTTCCCCCAGGGCAGAGCGGTACGGAGCTGTGAGGAGCACGCTCAGGTCTACCAGGGTTCAGCAGTGCAGGTGTTAACTGCTACTCTAGTCCAAGCCAAAACAAGCCTTCTCAAAACGCAGGGGGCTGGGAAGTTTGGCGTGTTAACAGCCGAGAGGTCTGCAGAAGGAGAAGCTGGAGAAGCCAGGGGATGTACAATACTGCCGTCAGCCCAATGGCAGGAGGGAGGTTATTCAGTCCTTGGGGTTGGGCTGGAAATCTGCAGCCTGCGGTGTAACGTCCTGTACTGGGATTTGGTAGTTAGCACTCATCATCCAGCTGATCAAAAGCAGACCCTTTCTGCAGGTGTTGGCGGCAGCTGGAAAAGAGAGGTTGGGAAGACCTTGCTTTTGAAAACGTAAGCCAGAGCAGAAGCCTTGTCCTGTACCTGTGTTGTCTTTCACTGCAGTTTTCACATCTGAGAGAGAAGAGGCATTTGGCTGACGGTTTGTAGGACTGCCTCTTTTGCAGATTAAACATCCCTTGTCAGCATGGAAGAGAACGGGGCATGGACAAGCAAACGCTTGGGGCAACTGCAGCGTAGGGATGGGGGCAGTCTGTCATATTTCTGTCAGGCTCAAAAGCTACAGGATGTTTCCATTGCAAGAGGCGAGTCTGTTGGGAACTCCAGTCTCCCAAATTCCAAACCCTGTGTGTTAAAGAGTGCTGAGCCCCGTTGTTTCTTTCTGCTGCTCTCTAACGCAGTTTCTCTGGCTTTTTCTTTGGTTGGTTTTTAATGCCTGGTAGGTGTCCAAGCTCCGTTCCATCAAGGCACTTGCAAACCTGCCACTTGCCCAGCTTCTGCTGGGGGCCAAGCCAAAGAGATGAAGCCTCGTGCTCGTAGCAAGCCCGAAGCAAAGTTAAAGCGCTGAGAAGTTCCCCCAGTCAGCCCGGAGCCAGCGTGCAGCTGCGATGAGATGGAAGAGCCTGGGAAACCATTCGTCAGCAGGAGGCGATGGAAGAAGGTATGGTGCATGTGGCACCTGGGATTAAGCGATACGCTCAGTTTCGTGTCTGGACCAGTACTGTGCTTGCCCTTTGACTAAGCCCCAGTTCAGAGCAGAAATTGTTGTCACTCATCGTGGGTGCCAGAGTGCTGTTCCTGCTCTCTCCTCCCCGGTGCCTTAATTTAATCTTTTGTGTCTAGGCAGGGCCTTGATAATGCTCCTGGGTGGGCACTGTGTATGTGAATGGCAGGTTTTCTGCATAGTTGTGACTGATCTTTCTTGCTTCTTTTCATGAGGAAACTCTTGATATGTACTGCGCAGGAACTATAGAAATGCAAAGGAGTGATGAAGAAAGAGGTGCCAGTCAAGGAGGGAGTGCAGGTTAGTTCTGGTTTTCAATTTTCTTGACTGTGTTCTAGCCAAAAGCCTTGTCTGAAACAATTGCAATGAGCTGAACTACTGGGTATTTCAGTAGCTTTCAGATGACCACCTTCAGTCCTTGCCCCAGCAGGTGGAAACGCGGGATGGAGGTCAGCACGTGCTCCCTCAAGTCGTAGCGGGGCTTCCTCAACACCGCGGTGGGGATGCTGTTCCTGGGGACGCCGGTTGCAGCCTGCGATGGGGATGCTGATCCTGGGGATGCTGGTTGCAGCCCGCGGTGGGGATGCTGTTCCTGGGGACGCTGGTTGCAGCCCGCGGTGGGGATGCTGTTCCTGGGGACGCTGGTTGCAGCCCGCGGTGGGGCTGCTGTTCCTGGGGATGCTGGTTGCAGCCCGCGGTGGGGCTGCCGGCGGTGGGGCTGTCAGCAGCAGGCCGGGGCAGAGCTGGCGGTAGCAGGGGTGTGGGTACCAGGCCGGGGTGGGGATGCTGGTTTGGGGGCGGTTGTTCCTTTAGGAACGGCGAGGTGGCGCCGCGGCTGCAGCCTGTGCCAGGCAGGGGCTTGGTGTGAAGGCAGCAGAAGTGGAAGTGGCGCTGGGTGGGCCCGGGGCCAGCAGCGTGATGGTGGGCAGAGAGGGCTCCCACAGACCAGAGCGGTGAGGGCGTCTGCCCTGTCTTGCCCCTGCCCCCACCGCTCTGCAGCTTCCTCCCGGCCCAGGGGCTCCTGGGGGCTGCCCCGGGGGGCTGCAGCGGCGTGCGGCCCACTGCTGCCGGGAGCTGTGGGGCGCAGCCTGGCCATGACACCAGTGGCGCCAGCAGCTGGCAGCACTGTGTCACCCGTTCCATTGAACGTATCGCAGCCCCCGGGCAGCGGGGAGCCGTAGCTTGAAGAGCATGGGGCCGGGGGACTGGGGCAGGCAAGGGTCCCCGGGCCGGGGCAGGGCTCGGGGCCAGAGCCCCAGGCCAGAAGTTTAGGGCCTCCGTGCTGCGGGGTTTCAGTAGACGGGCTGCATGAAAACTGTCCCCTCTGGTGCGCGAAGGGCCTTTACCCCTGGCATCCCTCTGGCTTCTAGATGGCTTGGCAGGCACGTTGTTGCTGTTGGATGCTCTCCGCTTGCTGTGTCCTGCCTGCTGCCCGCTGCCACACACACCGTGCCGTGCCCACCCACCTTCCCCTTCGACAGCGTTTTTGAGTTTTTGGGCACCTGGCACAACCACCCTCTTCTTCTTTTTCTTTGGTGGGATGCTGTTGCGCAGGGAGGTCTCTTGTGTCTTGGGGGCGCTGGCTGGTGCGGGCCGCTTGGCCTTCTTGCCGCCCATCTCTCCCGATCTGGGTACCATCTGGCAGGAGGCGGCAGCCGGCGGCAGCAGCAAGCGGGTCAAAAGCACCCGGGGCTGCCTCCGCAGCGCCTCCTGCACCAGTTGGGCCGTGCGGGGCGGGTGACGCCGGGGGACAGCCGGGGGGCTGGCCAGGGGACTCAGCAGTGGGATCTGCAGGGGGCTCAGCAGGGGAGTCTCCGCAAGAGCCTTCAGGGGATCCTTGCGGGGACTCTCCACAGGACTGTCCTCTGAAGTCTCCGGAGAGCTCTCCTCAGAAGTCTCCGAGGGGCTGAGTGGCAGCCAGGTGGGGAGGTCTGCCGCCACCGTGCCCTGCTTCCCCTCGGGGTCCTGCAAGGGGGAGGCCGGCCCCCCCCAGAAGGGGTCGGCGTCCCCCAGCATTGCCGCTGCCAGGTGGTCCTTGGGGCAGCCTCCCTCCAGCCCACTGTGCCAGAAGTCGGGGACTTCGCTGAAGGAGGCGGTGCTGGCAAGGCTGTCGGGGACATCAGGGAAGGTGTTTTCGCCTTCCCCCAGCATCACCGCTGCCACTTGCTCCTTGTTGCAGCCGCCCTCTGCCCTGTGCTCCAAGAGGTGGGGGAGCTTGTTGAGGGAGGTGGTGAAGCTGGGGATGACGGGGACATTGGGGACGGTGTCCTCACCATCCCCCAGCCCCGCCGCCACCGCTCGTTCATTGGGGCAGCCACCCTCTGCCACGTACTCGGAGAGGTCAGGGAGCTCATTGAGGACGTCGGCGGTCAAGTTGGGGACGTTGGTGGTCAAGATGGTGTCCTCGCTGTCCCCTAGCCGCGCCACCACGGTTTGGTCCTGGGGGCAGTCGCCGTCTGCCACGTGGTCTGAGGAGTTGTGGAGCTCACTTAGGGAAGCAGTGCTGGCGAGGCTGTTGGGGAAATCAAGGCCATCAGGGACAGTGTCCTCACTGTCCCCCAGCCCCGCCACCGCCACTCGTTCACTGGGGCAGCTGCCCTCTGCCACGTACTCGGAGAAGTCAGGGAGGTGGCTGAGGAAGTTGGTAGCGTCGGGGACATTGTCGACAATGACATCACCATCCCCCAGCCCCGCCACTGACGCTCTCTCTTTGGGGCTGCCGCCGTATGCCCTGTACGCCAAGAAATCAGGGAACTTGTTGAGGTAGGTGCTCAAGTCGGGGACATTGGGGACGGTGTCCTCGCTGTCCGTGATGTCAAGCCAGGCGAGCACACGGCTGGCGGTGGTGTCCTCTGCCTGCTCAGGAAAGGCCTCGACGAAGGCATCTGGCCCCTGCTGGGGCAGATCCGCGGGCTTCCCCGGGGCCCCCAGGGTGGTCACCGCTGCTGAAAAAGGAAACAAAAGCAATCGAACCCCGGGGCGATGCCAGCTTTGCTAAGCTTGGCCACCCGACCATGGGCTCTGCCACCCCCCAAACCTCACCTTTGGGCTTCGTTGTGGTTCTGCCAGTCGGCAGAGGCAGGGCGGTCTGGCGGGGGCTGGCAGCAGGGACACTGTCCTCGATGGCCGCCCCGTCCTTGCTGGAGGCCTCCGATGGCTTCTGGGCGCTGCCGGCAGGGTGAGGAGCACAGGGGGGCCTGTGGGGTTCAGGGTCTCCCCCGGCCCCTGGCCCCCAGCCCCAGGCCCATCGGGTGGTGGGGCACCAGTGTCCCTATCACCACCTGCTGTCCCCAGCCATAAGCAGGGGGACAAGGAGCGGCCACGGTGGGGAGCTGCACACCGCAGGGGAGCTGCATGACACGGGGAAGCTGCACAACAGGAATGAGCTGCAGCATCGGGGGGAGCTGCACCACAGGGTGAAGCTGCCCCCCTTGGGGGAGCTGCCCCCCTTGGGGGAGCTGCACCCCAGGAGGGAGCTGCACCCCAGAAGGGAGCTGCACGACAGGGGGGAGCCGCGCCATGGGGGGGAGCTGCACCACGGGGGGAAGCAGCACCACGCCGGGGAGCTGCACCACCTGGCCTGGGGCCCCCAGGGGCCCCGGCACCCCCTGCCAGACAGTGGCCTGGGCCGGCTGGGAGGTGACGGTGGGCACCTGAGCAGGCCTGCGGGACACCGGCAGCCCCGGGCCAGAGGAGGGCAGCACGCCGGCAGTGACCGGTGGCGGCATGGCCGGGGTGGTGATGCTCACGCTGGGCACCTCCAATGCCATCGGCAGCCGGAGAGGGAACCTCTCTGTTGGGGGAAGTGCAGAGGAGCAATGGGGTGGAGCACCGGGAGGAGCAGGAGCCTGCTGCTGTACCTGCCATGGCGCTTGGTCCGGGTGGGGTTTGTTGGGGGCAAGCAGCCCTCGTCCCCATGGCGATCATTCCGCCAACACCTGCTGCAGCCAGCCTTGTCCTGGGTTGATTTTTCCTACCACAACAGCTTCCCATCTCAAGGATTGCCCATCCTGCTGAGGTTTCCTGTCCTCAATGATGGGTTCCCACCCGCACAATGGCTTTTAAACCGCATGATGGTTTGCCATGCCAATGAGGATTTCTCAGCCCCCGTCATGGTTTCCTAACCCGAGGGTCTCCCATCCCCACGATTTCCCATCCCAAGCATGATTTTTGGGGGGAGGTGAATTTCCTGTGCAAGGGGAAGGGATGGGGCTGGCACTGGTGTCCCTGCAATGCCGACACGTGTGTGCTGCCCCATCCCACACCGGTGGTGGGGATGGGGGGATTGGGGCGCTTTTAGGTCGTTTTTGTCCTCCCCCTCTCTGCCGTGGCAGGGGGGCAACTGCTGCTCTTGATCCAGACGTCCCTGCCGTCGGTCTTGCTGCAGTTCCGTATCTCTGATGGCAGATAAGGGGAGGGTTCCCCAGAGGTGTCGGAGGGGCTGGGATGCTGGCATGATCTGGGTAGTCCAGGGGTATCCTTGCTTCTTCAGGGTGGGGGCTGTCCTTCTCCTCCTTGCAATGAGCTGGGGTCCTTCAGTCATGCTGACTGAACCATGACTGAGCAGTATCCAACGTAATCTGGATGGATCTTAAGAAATGTCATACAATTTCCTACTCTCAAGACTAATTGCTATGATAGTTTTTCCTAGCAATGAGATGTTCCTAGCAGTCCCTCCTTTTCTTTTGACCATCAGGGTCACACTATACCCTTCCTTCTTTAAGTCGTATGTGGAGCATATAAGGTAGTAGAACACTGGAAACGCACAGATAGATAATTACAAAGCCAAACAAGATAGTGACTACAACAACCCAAATCCTTCTAGTTCACAGGCCTCTCCCTAAGTCTGGGAGCCAAGAGGTTAGCCACCCAAACAGATTCAGGAGAGATCCCTGCCTTACTTCATGTAGTATTTTTAAATGAGTCTTTCTCTTGTTTCTATCCGTTTCATTTTTCTGGTCTTGACTGACATAAAACCCCAGCAGCTGTTATTCGACAATGCACATTCTCTGTCCTGTGCTGCTGAAAGGTGCTCTAGGGCTAATGCATTCGTGCGGAGGCGCCAGAAAGAGAGAGCGCCAGCGCTTGTGGGGCTGTGAATGGGGTTGCCTGGATACTTGAAGCGCAGCAAGAGCTTTTGGTCCTGGCCCCTTTGGTGTGGGAGGAATCCCTGGACGTTGGCCGTTTCCAGGCTGGGCTCTGGCTGTAATCAGCGGGCCAGGGAGAGGGACTCTCGGGAACTTTTCTTTCTCCCTGCTTCCCCCCAGTTCCAATCTCTATTAGAGGTAATGATGATTTGGCTTCCTGGACACATCCTAGAGAAGGTAGATCCAGGATGGAAGTGTGGGCTGGTCTCTACCTTCAGAGCTGTAGGCTGGCGTTGGAGTTCCTGTTTGCTCATTCTAATTTCTTTTCCATATCCTACACTAGGTAAGCGTGGGGACAGCAGTGTAGTCCTCCTGCTGAGAAGCTGGGCTCAGTGTAGAATGACAAGAAGCCCACCCTGAGTGATACGGTGGGAGGCAAGACGGAAAAGGAGCCGTTGAAAATGAAACCGTTCTTGCTGCTTGTGTTTGATATCACACCTGCAGGTTTCTTGAACTGTACGATAGAAGCGCGATGTTCGATATCAAATTTGGCTTTTTTAGCTCAAAGGGGTTCTCTGAAGTGCTGTGTAATTAGATATCAATATACGTTCTTACGAATTGACTAATGTTTTTTCTGTATTTATGTTGTTTTCAGAATACACCGCTGATAATGCCCTGATTCCTAAGCACTCATCGGTCGTTGTTAGAAGAATCCCTGTTGGAGGAGTTAAAGCTCCCAGCAAAACATAGGTTGTGTAAGGCTCCAACAAGCATTGTATTCTTTGTCAGGGGTTTCCATGTGTTAACTGTTTTAACGGCTGTTAGTTTACAGAGGCATTCCGATTGTATCTTTCTTGTTAAAGCTGCTGTTAATTGTCGTTGTCCTGGTGTAGATTTTAATGTATCCGTTTGACTCTTTCTTGCATTTGGGGAAGGGGGGGGCGGGATATGGCAGGTATTCCTACGCCCCAAATCGGGGTCTTTTGCATGCTAGCTCTAGAGGAGAGACCAAGGGTTGCCAGCTGGCGAACCATGCAAACAAGAAGTTCCACTCCTCAGGGATTCCTGCTAGTTTCCTAAAGACAATGTCCATTTCAGGCAAGATAAAACCAACACTATCCTAAAGCGTGTTTCCTTTTGTGTCAGTACGATGAAGGAAGAGTTAATCCTTTCCAAACTTGAAAGTCAGGAAGCGGTTTCACATGTTACCAAATGTTGCTAGTTCCCTTTCTAAGTCTGTTTTTACCCTAAGCTGATCTCTGTGCTCCAGGTTTTAACTCTGTATTCTGTATTGCTGAGATTTATGGAGGACAGGGAATTGGGTGTCCTGATTAGAATGACAGCTATTCAAATGCAGTCCTGACTGGAGGATTAATGCTGTCAGTTAGGTATCCATGCAGTCCAGTTCTCTCTCAGCTACATTGGCATTGTTTGACTGGTCATGTTTTCCAGCCTTCTTCTAGGAATTCTGGATGTCTCAGCGTTGTGCTTATAAACATGGCCTTGTTTTGGGGGTTAATTTCAATGCGTATGCTTAGCGCTGTCTTGTCAATGCATCCTGCGTTTCTGGCTGGATGGCACCCTCTCCTGGTATTGTAATGCTGCCCTGAAAGGAGAGGAGAGATGCTGCTGGCATCAAAGCTCAAGGCAATACCCGTGTGTGGGGATAAGGAAAGAATGGCACTGCTGTTCTCCCGTAGAAAATGAACCGGGCAGCTTAGCTTTCTATCCCTTCAGTGGGAAACGTTGCAGAAAGAACTGGTAGAGTGGTTCCTGTTTGGGAATGATGAATGTATGCTGTCAGGGCGGAGAGGCCTTCAGCAATGCGTTACTCGCCTTGTAGCATGTTCTTCAAGGGAAATGGATGAAGCAATCCTTGTGTGGTAATCTAAAGTATTTCCTTGTACTTCCTCATCTGCCGGAGGTGCGTGGCTGTAATTGCCAGCCCGGTGGTGTTCTAGCAGTGGCAGGGAGCACGTGCCTTTCTATTTGTACAGAAATTCCAGAGCAGCCTTTGAATTGCCTCTGCTCATGGGACACTTTGGGTGATGTATGAATTGGTTGCTAACTACGTCAATGCTTGCATGTCTGAGTCAGGATGAGCAGCATGCAGGGACAGATGAATGAGCGTGTGGAATCTCAGCAAGTTTTCAAACGTAATAAATGTTGCCTAGAATATTGTAGCATTTTCAAGATTATCTTCAAGCAAGTTCTGGCAATTAAGACTTTTTTTTTTTTTTAGTTTGTCACAGGGTTCCTAAATCGCACAAACTCCTCGGAACTGCTGTCAGGTGAGATATCTACTGCTATTTTTAGTCAATACAGCATATGGAACACATGTAGTATTTTGGCCCTTTCCTGGCCAAGTGTGGTAGATATCTGAACACAGGGCTTGGGCTCCCACAAAGAACCACTGTCCTAAAGACTCTGCTGCTGACATTTCTGTTATTTCTTGATTTTTTTCACTGAAGTAGACTTGCACTTGGACGTGTCTAGGCTATGACTGTTCTTTCTCAGACACTCAAGTACTCTATCGGGTACCTATTTGCAGTACTAGGGGTGTAGAGATTGGCTAAAGTGACCTTTGTGTTTTGATGGCTGATGATTGAAGAACACAAAACTGTAGGACAGGCTTCATCTTTTTGATACTGATGTAGCAGAGACAAAATACCTGAGGGCTTCCTCTTGCACTGTTGTGTTCTGTCTCTGTAAGTCCTAGAGTGATTTGTGACAAAGTAGAAATGTGATTGTTGGGCTTCTTTTTAGCTGCACTGCATGTACCAAGAGAGAACAGTTTCTGTGTACGAATAAATGTCCACATTCACTAGACTATCAGAACATCATGTTTGGATGTTCAGGTTTTAGAATCTGTTTTCACCGCTTTATGCTGGGTACAAGTGCTCTGTTTTAAGTTCTGATCCCCTGTATTTCTTCTTCCAGAAGTCCAACTGAGCCAGTGAGCCGAGCATCAAACGCAGTATGTAAAAACGCAGACTTTTTGCTAGACACTGCACTTCATTCTAAACAATGTAACCTCGTATTACTTTTCCAAACATTACCTTTATGTATTTCCCAGTAAAAGACAGCATATGTTGTGAATAGAATGGATAGTAAAAACTGAGCAATGCCATCGTTCGCACAGTTCTAATGGGAACACTGGTATTTGTGCCTAGGAGTGCATTGTGTTTCATCTTGAATCTGCTGGAACATTTCCTGAATGACTTTGAGTTGTACAGATAATGTATGATCATTTTGAGATCACGTAGGTGCGAGGTTTGCCCAACTGAACGTGGTGCCCTGTTCTACATCTGTCTGTCTCTAGCTAGCAATATGGATGTTTGTATAGGGTGTCGTGTGCTTTTTGTTTCTTGCAATAAAAATGGTTTGGAGCGTATTTTTTGCCATTTTCACCTTGTATCACTTAGCTTTTGGTTTTAAATCCGTTTTGGCCTCCTGGTTTTTGAAAATGTTATCAAAACCCCCTGAGAAACCATGATTGTTAAAGTTGGGACTGTTTCTTACTTTTGCCTTGGGCGTTCAAACAAATACCAAAACCAACATATCCCTTATGTTTGGAGGACAGTTCTGTGCAGCTGAATGATTCCTTCTCGTGTCCTTAAATACCTGGGTATTTGTTCCTACAACTGTGAAATTGAAGTGCTATTGTTTGGGCCCCTCTGGGTACATAAGTGTTTTGAATCCCTTGCCGTGAATGTCAATAGCGTTGCTACGCAAAGTGGTATTCTAGAGCTCTGCATTTGATCTTTCCGCTTTACCTGATGAAGCAGTTGAGTTGAACAGTTTGTCTGCAAATGAAAATACCTGAAACCCAGCGTCCGCGCTTTGGCACAGGGTTAGAGCCTGGTGCATTTGTGGGTAAAATGCCTGTCATCTTTCTTACCTTCTGCCTGCAGTACTTGTTTGGAGCTCGGCGACCTCAGGCTCGCCTGCTGCTTTACTTTCCCAAAGGTGAAGCCTTTCTTCAGTCTACCACCGCTTTGAATGTACCTTTGGAAAAGGGGCAGCGTTTTTCTTCAGGTTTGAAAACACTGTCCTGCTGCTGGTAAAATATAAATAAGTAACCCAAGGAGAGACTTATTTTGCCAGGCAACTATGCTGTGTTCGTAAAAGCATAACCATGTGCATGTATGCCTGATGAGACACTGGCTGATTCATTGACAAACTCCACTGAAAAGAAGTTTCCTGTAGTGATGCTTCCTTCTCAAATAAACTCCAGGGTTTTTTTAAGTCCTCTTAAGCTGAAACTTGACAGCTTCCTTATCCCTTTGACGTTTAAGCAGCTGTGAGTATTTGACAATTAAATTGGTGAAGGACCTTGAGAGGAGGAATGATGCTAATGGACACCTGCGGAATAATGTGAAATGGTTCTTTAAAAAACAATAAAAGAAAAACTTGTGAAGAAAACAGTCAGGGTAGCTGATGTTTTCTATCCCCCAAAATCACTCGGGCAGGAGTCTGAAGAGCTCTCTGTTAGTAATGCTGTTGGTATCTTTCCTGGAGTAATGGCATTGAGTCCAGTTCCTAGAGGCTGAGTTGAGCAGCTTTTAGGTATGATTTTTCCTGACATGCGGTCACTATCCTTGCTTAGAGCTAGAGGTATGTGCAAAATTTTGCTAGGCCATCTGGCTAGAAGTGTTGGTTAAATAGTCCTGTATGTCGGATTGCAGTGCAAGTCTTTTGCATCCTGGACAAGTTGCCAAAGAAGCAGTGAAGTTGAAGGGACTAAGGTGGCATTTTAAAATTGAGCTTTACTGTCTTCAGGCTAAATTGTGCTTTCTTGGTGGTTGATACTGCACTGTAGCCATGAAGACTTGCTCTCTTTGCATCTTCCTGCAACAAAACGGATTTGCACTGCACGTAGCTGTGGAGTAGTGAAAGCTGTGTTTGTTGACGTAGCAGAAGAGGCCAGTCTACAGCACCTGAAGTCAATGCACAGCTCTGGTGGCTCCTGTGGTAGAAGTGGCAATAGCCTTACCCTTCCTGTATGCCACTCCTTCTGGACGCTGTGCAGGCTCAGGGACAGCCGCCATTTCTGGGGACCCGCCTGGCGCTGGCAGCGGGGTTCTCCTGCTCTTGCTGTCCTGCGAGGCAGGGACAACGGAAAGCCCTGCACAGAGCCCCGGGGGCCCTTTTCTAGAGCCTTCCCCCGGAGTACGATCATGCTATCAAACTAGCAATAGGGTGAGCTATGAGTCATCCCTCTCATTATCCTGGGAATGTTAGGTAGAAATAGGTCTCCCTAAGGAATATCTGAAAAAATATTAACGTGTTTCATGCGCAAAGAACAAAATGGAATCCAGAGAAGAACTGGTATCTTCTGAAAGTCCAACTCAAGCTGTCCACACTTGGAGGGAGACAGAGGAGTGTGTTTGCGAATGCAAGCATCCTTCTGCATGGGCATGGCAAAGTGATGTCATGCTCAGATTTCTGTGTAGATCTTGGCAAGGACGTTCAGAAGAAAAAGAACCAGAACAAGAAGACACGGAAAACAAACTTGGTGTGTCCTGTGCTTAGGCCTGTGCTCTGAACAGAGGACCATTTCATAAGTCGACAGCAAGCTGACACCTGCTCGTCAGCAGACAGTAAAGGAGAGCCCGTACGGGAGTACAGGCACAGCCAGTTTCCATCTGCGGTCTTAGCAGGGGCGGTCTTGGCCCATCAGTACAAAGAGGACGAATGCAGACCTTCCCTTGACAACTTCAGTGTGCTTTGACATGGTTTTGAAGACAAAGGGATGTAAACCAGGGAGACATTCACGTGACTTATTTCTTCTAATGAACTGATTTATTGGTCCTTTTGGCATTTTTCATATCTGCAAGGTAACAGAAATCAAAAGTCAGTGGGACCCTGCTTTTCCTGACAGATAGTAAGGTCTGAATTATTGAAGAGGCAGAGACCAACAAAACCCTTGGTTAGGCAGGCTTGAGAGTCCATCAAAGGGCCAGGAAGATGCTGAAGGGACTCATCTGTCCTATGAGGACAGGCTGAGAGCTGGGACTGCTCAGCCTGGAGAAGAGGAGGCTCAGGGGGGACGGCATCAATGTGTCTTGATACCCAAAAGGAGGGTGCAAAGAGGATGGAGACAGGCTCTTTCCAGTGCAGGACCAGAGGCGATGGGCACAGCCCGAAACACAGGAGGTTCCCTCTGAACATCAGAACGCACTTTTTTACTGCGTGGGTGGCTGAGCCCTTCCAACCTCAACCATTCTGTGATTCTGTGATCTGTGACTGCAGACATCATCAAATAGCGTTTGTCCTCTCTGCTGCCCACCTTAGAAGTCTCTAGAAATCGCTAAAGGCACAAATAAGGAGCGGCTTGGATGCTGTTCAAATCAGCCACCTTTCCTTTGGATCCCAACGAGATCCGTATGTTTAAAGAAGAAGAATTGCTGAACCGCCCTTCAAGCTCTCTGTCTGTCGGCCTGTAGGGGAGGGGACTGATGGAAAATGTTAAGACACTTTAGGAAAGAGAGCATATTTTGTTCCGGTTTCCTCTTCTGATAGCATCTGGTCAGCAATACAGCATGTTAACGTTCCGTCGACAGTTGTAACACCAAACAAGGATCAGAGGAGAGAGGCAAGTGTAAACGGCTTTTTGCTGAAAGAGATTCTCAGAACGGAGGAAAGGCTGTGAATTGTAAGATGCCAGAAATTGTAGAAATGTGAAGAGAGCATCTCGTCCCATCTGTGGTGAACTCCGCACTGTGGCCAGTGTCGTATCCTCACGGGAATGATTAAAGATTAGCATGAGATTCCAAAAGAACTGGTAAATGTCATTAGCAACATCAAAAGTCAGTTGGGATAGAAACACTCGGTTAGGATCCTAGCCTTGCACTTTCTTATGCAGCTCCGAGCTGAAAGCAGACAGTGGTATTTCCTGCTGTGCTGCAGGGGAGAAGTTTCCACATTGCTAAAAACCCAGCATAAGACAGCCCTGCCTGGAGCTACCATTGCCCACAGGCCAAAAGACTCCAATTATAAAACTTCTGTGCAGCCCGCGCAGCAATGGGCTTCCCACCGTTCTGAAAGCTGGGAGGGGGAGCAGGCCATCAGGCAGAAGTGGCCCAGAAGATGCCCATGGAGCACTGGAGATGGCGCTCAGCCAGCACCAGCACAATGAGGAGGGCTTCTCGCTTGCGGTCCAAAACCAGGCCAAGAGAAAAGCAGCAAGAGAGCAATCTCCATTTGTGAAAGGTTCCCAACTCCTAAAAGGGCAAACTCCGTGAAAGATGCTTCCTTTTCTTTTCCCTCTTTTCTGCATAAGCTCTTCCTGTTTGATAGGAGGAAGAGAGGAAGTGACAAAAACTAGGACTTGTGTTCAGCTTGACTAAATCTAACATCGCCAAGGGAGAGAAGCAGCGCTCTGGAGTGCACAGAAGGGAAGGGAAGGTCCTGGGGGCACGCTGGGACGCGTGAACACGGGGCTCTGGGCCAGTTGGAGAGCAACAGGGAGGTCTGCAGGGAACATGAGGGCAAATGTGGGGCTTGGGGCACGCCAAGAGGACCCAAGTGCCCAGGGGTCAGTGGGCCTCGTGACGCCCCCAGAGGACACCCTGCCCCTCCCGGCCTGGGTGGCGGGTCACAGTGGTGCCCTTTGTGACCCGCCTCTGTGACACCCTGTGGCACTGCATATGGTCAACGCGGTCACAGCCCCCAGCCTGCAGTGTCCGGCAGGACGGCGACGGGACAGGGCGGGAGCCTGGAGCTGGCGAGCAGCCCCTGAGCACAGCCCACGTCTTTCCCCGGCAGCCCCGCGGTGCCAAGGCATTTTGCCAAAGCTTCCCCCTTCCCCACCCCTAGCCCTTTCCTGCGTCGCGCAGGATGGCGGAGAGACCCCCCAGCCGCCCCAGGGTGGCCTGGGAGGAGAAGAGGGCTCCCCAGGAGAGCAGCTCTCCACCGCAGCCCTACGAGGTGTGCGTGCCCCAGCCGCTGCAGAGAAGTAAGTGAGGGGCCCCGCCGGGCTGGGCAGGGCTGGGGCCGGCACCCTGATCGACACCAGGGTCCTGTTTCCCGGGCACAGTGGCAGTGGGGGTCCCACGGGCGGGGAGCACGGCACTGGTGGAATGCTGCTCGGGGCTGGGAGCTGGCCCCAGCACAGCCTCCCCCAGGGCGGGACGGGGCTCCTGCTCCAGGCTATGGGGCAGCAAGAGGCAGCTGGCCTGGAGGGAGGCAGCGGTGGTGGGGGACGGGGACCTTTCCAGTCTGTCTGCAAGCGAGTTTCTGAGCCCAGTGCACTTGTGCCTTTCTGTGCCGCGCTGTGCTCCAACATCGCAGCCCATCTGCCGGGCACCCTCCGGGCCAGACACCCATGGGGAGACTGCGCCAGGGGAGCGGGCACGGGGCCGGATGGAGGGCAGAGCTCCTCCGTCTCCTTGCATTTGCCTTCAGCCCCTCTCTACAGCCCTCCTTGCTCTCCTCCTTTACTAGGTGCCCCCGCTGGTGCATCCAGCTGGCAATCTCTGTACCGAGAGGAAAAAGAAGCCGTAGAGCTCATCCAGGCTTTTCTGAAGAGCTCAGAAAAGGTAAGCGTGGCTATTTCCATGGTAGCTGTGCCTGCGTCTCCTGACGGTGGCACCGGCTCTGCTGCCTGCTGCCGGGGCTGCTGGGGGGCTGGTGGCTGGGCAGAGCTGCTCCTCCCAGGTCTCCTGCACAGCACTGCAGCCCCAGGGCTCCAGTGCTGCTGGCCATGTGTCTGCCTTCTCACGCTCCCCGTTTGTCTCTCTGTCCCCTGGCTGCCAGGAGGAGGCCCAGAAGATACAGTTCCTAGAGACCATCTGCACCCTGTGCGAAGCTGCCAGGTGCAAGGGCTTGTCACAGGGCCTGAATGCGTTCTGCCACAGCTTTGAGTTGGCAGAGAATATCAAGGTGAGGGGACACCTGGCAGGTCTGGGGACGGGGGCAAGGTCCCCGGGCACCGGCACAGTGTGCGGGCAGTGCACGGGCAGGGGTCGGGCAGGGACAAGTGTGAGTGGACGCGGAGCTGCCCTGAGGGGACTCGGGTGCCGCTGAGAAGCCCTGCCAGCAGAGACCCCATCACCAGGAGTGGCAGGGGGCACGCTGGGGTTGGTGCTTGGGGCGGGGGCAGAGGGTCTCCACCAGCCCCACCGCCTGGTGCTGGGTCTGCTGGCACTGGCTGCTGGTGGCTGCCAGGTGCCATGCCGGTTGCGCTTTGCAGGTGCTGCTGGAAGAGGAGCCCGGGGACCACCTGCACACAGCGGTGCGGCAGCAAGCCATGCTTGCCATCGCCGCCTTGAGGTAGCTGCCCAGCCCCTGGTTTGGCTGGCACCTCTCCCCGTCCCCCATCCAGGCAGAGTCCAGTAGTGCCGTCAGAGGGACTCTGCTCTGCCCTGCTCGCGGCTTGTTGGGAGGGCGTAGGGGAGGCCAGAGGGATAGTGCAGCTGCCTGCCATGCCTCGGCTCTTCCCCAAAGCGGGAGGCGGGAGGCAGGAGGCGGGAGGCTTGCCTGCCAGGACTGTCCTTTGGCCCAGGCCATGTTGGGGAGGGAGGAGGTGCCTCCTGGCAGGGCTCCCTGCACACCCTCCATCCCTCTCGGGGACCCCTGCTCCAGAGGCGCGTGGCCACCTGCCCAAGGCATCAAGGCGCCCAGCACCAGTGTCCAACAGGCCCCTCTCTCTCTTTGCAGCAAAGTGGAGATGGTGCTGGAGGGCAAAAAGAAAAGCCTTTTAGAGGCCTGCTTCAGGAGTGTCTTCTTGCTTCCTCCAAAAACAGACATGCAGGACCTGGACACTGCTCTCTACTTTAACGTAAGTGCTGGCTGAGCGGCAGGAGTCCCTAGTCCCTCTGGGCTGCTCCCTGGCCGCCATGTGCTGAGAGACACCCGGAGATCCAAGGCAGGGCAGGGGCTCGGCTTTGCTTTCCCACCTTCCTCCCTTCACCCGCAGTCCTTGGCGTGGGGAGTTCAGATCCATCTCCAGGGTGAGAGGGACTGCAGAAAGACTGCCACAACCCTTTGTCCTTCTTGCAGACCCTGGATACCATGGATACCATGCTGTGGACGCTGGTGCTCAGCTCTCCTGCCTCTGGCTTCACGCAGCTGCAGACAATCTTACAGGTGTGGCATTGGCAAAGAGTGGGGTGCGCAGGGGCTGTTCCTGACGCTGGAGGGACGGGAGTGTCCACTCTCGAGTGGATGGTCCCCACCCCAGTGCCACGCACAGAGCACATTGCAGGGAGGGTGCCCAGCTGCCTGGGGGAGCCAGGGCTGGCCCGCCATGCTCTTCTGGCAGCCCCGTGTCCCCTGGCTGCACTCAATGTCGCTTCCCCTCTGCAGCCTCCTCCTGTGTCACGGCAAAGCCTTGCCCATGGCACTTCTGGGCCAGCTCCGTCCCCAGAGCTTTCCTTGCACCAAAGCGGTGGCAGACATTTGACCCCTCTCCTTAGGCACCTCAGCGGTGGCAGCTGGTGCTGCTCTTCCCCTGCCTCACCGTCCCTCGTGCTTTCCTCCCCAGATCTGACTGGGGCAGAGAGCCACTGAGACCTGCCTGTCCTGCACAGGCAGCCCAGCCCTGAAGCTCTGTACTCCTGGCTTCCCAGGGGGCCGTATCCCCATTGCCCCACTGCAGACCCTGCAGGCAGGCTCCTGCCCAAGAGCCCAGCCTTCACTGGAGAGGGGACACAGGGCTGTGTTGTGGGGGAGGGCACGGAAGGGAGCAGGCACTGCCCTGGGGGTGGCATCTGCCCACCTGCCTGGCCACAAGGGCTGCGTGAGTCCAGCCAGGGCTTCAGCAGTGCTGCTTCTGCTGGCGCGGGCACCAGCTCCCAGGGCACGTGAGCACTTTCTCTCCTCCCAGATGCTGCTGACCTTCGTCAACTGCCAGAACGCAGCTGCGTGTGAGAGGGCTGTGGGGAGGATTGGGAGGCTGAGCGATTTGCTGGCCAGCTCTTCCTCAGTGGAGGTAAGGAGCCAGGCAGCCTCCCCTTGCCTGCACACCAGAGCAGCCTGCAGCTCAGAGATGCCTGTGAGGCAAGCCTGGGCAGCGACTGAGGCATTCAGCAAGGCTCTGCCCTGGAGCCAGCGTCTTGCTTTCTTTCTTTTTCCCATGCTCTTCTCTCCCCAGCTGGCTGCTTTGGGAGGGCCCTCCAAAGCTCTGACTCCCCGGGGATCCTTCCCCGTGCAGACTCTTGTGTCGCAGCTGCTGCCCCTCAGCCCTTCTACCTGTCCTGCCTCCCTCGCCCAGGTCCGGAGCACCTTTGTAGGAGACGATGACAGCCGTGCCTGCCAGACAGAGATCCGTATCCCCATCCTGGGACAGCTGCTGGGGCGTCTCATCCTTTGCCGCACTTGCACGAACTGGGAGATCAGCTGGGGGGCTTTGGATGCTCTTCATCGCCTCTTCAGGTTCATCCTGTGGCAAAAACGTAAGTGAAGCTGTGGTGGGCTGTGTCCCTCCACACACAGGCATCTCCTCAGATGCGTGCTTGTTTCCCTGAGTGTTGCAACGGACCGTTCTTGTGCCTGCTGGAGGCTGTCCAGGAAAGCCTGCCAGCTTCTCTGTCCCTCGCATCTCAGTTATTCCAACAACGTGTGAGTTGTGTGACTGCGTGCAGAGTTCTAGTTCCTTTGAGCTTCCCAGGCCATGAGCATTTGCACACATACGCTTGAGGCAGGTGTCTCTCATCCTTCTCCATCGTCCCTGAGGTCCCTCTTGTTCCCTTCACCTGTCGTCACCCTTTGCTTTATACCCCTGCCCACCACCTCCTCCCCTGACTGTGGGTCGGAACCCCCCTCCTCAGCCATTCCTAGTTCAAAGCTCTTTTCACCATTTGCTAAGCTTGTTGGCAAAGATGCTTTGACCTAATTGATCACTTGTCTGTGATCCCCTCCTGTTTAGGCACGATGCTGCCAGAGGATAATCCAGAGCATCCGCGGCGTCAAAGGGAATGGAAAGCTGAGAACACCACCTGGCTTTCTTCGCCCAGCACCAGCAACATAACAATGGTAATGAGCTCCTCCCTTGCTGGGCCTCTTGTGCCCAGAGATCCAGAATCAGTGGGGCCGGCATGGCCTCACTGTCCCTGGTGAGAGGGTTGCTGCTGTCCCCGAGCAGGGACTAGAAGGGGCTGCACTCCCAAGTGTCCCAGCATCAGCTCCAGCCCGCCTGGCCACCAGCAACCCCTGGTTCTCTGTAGGGCCGGCACGCTGGGCTCACGACCCCAACCCTCCTCCCTCACCCTGAGGGCCCTCTCTTCTCCTCCTCCACCACGCAGTACTGCAGCCCCTGCTTCCAGCTTTCCTGCGGGCACCGCTGCCAGCACTGCTGGGCCATGTCTTGCCAGAGCTGCTCTCACTGCTCAGCTAAGCAGCACCATCAGGGCGCTCGGTGTGCCATGTCTTCCCCGCCTTCCTTCCTCCCATAGGCGTTTGGAAAATACCTGCAGCCTTCTGAGAAGAGAGACGTCGTCCTCGTGGCCATTGAGGCCATGAGAGACTCCAGCGTCTATGACAAGGAGGAGGCGAGCAGCATCCTGGATGTGGCTGGGAGAGAGCCTGCCTCCTGGCTGACAGAGGTAAGCGGCCTGTGGCTGCCCTGCCCTGAAGCCCTTTCAGGCACTGTTCCTCCCTCCCTCCCTCCCTGATGCAGGTGCCTCAGGCACCTTGAAGCCATCTGAAGCCAGCAGAGCAGGATGGGAAGAGCAGCAGTTTGAGAGGCAGCTGAGGAAATGGCTGCATTCCAGTGGCAGCACCATCCTCACCTGTGTGCCCTCCAGGTGCCAAGCATCGTGAGGTGCATCTATGAAAACACGGCATGCATCCGCACGGCATCCGCCCGGCACAGACTGGACTTGCTGCTTCTCCTGATGACGGAGCAGTGCCCCAGGGGAGTGGTCGCGAGCCTGCTGAAGCTCTCTCCATCGTGTGACAGGTACTGACCCCAGCAGCCCCCGGGGGCTTGTGCCGTGTGGGGAGAGGGGCCTGGAGACTTTCTGGCTGCCGGAGCCACGGGAAAGCGCAGGACACCCCCAAGGAGCAGGGCCCTCCAGCCCACGCCACTTTCCAGCCCTGGTGGATGTGCCAGGCCCGCAGTAGCCAAAGCTGGCCAAGGCAGCCCAGAGCCCTGCCACGAGGTTCCTCCGGGCCCCACGGGGAAGACTATCTCAGCCCCCTCCTCCTTGCCCAGGCAGGGACCTGGGCACTCCAAGCGAGGGGTCGGGAAGGGCCAGGACAGCCTGGGTCCTGTGGGGCTGGCGCGGGCACAGTGTGGTGGCCGAGGCAGCCCTGCTGACAGAGCGCTCTGGGCCTGCAGTGCTGCTCTGGCCATGTGGGACGTGATGCTTTCCCAGCCCCACACCCTGAAGAAGGTCTTGAGGGAGCTGCTCAGCCAGCTCCAGGACCAGCGGCTGCGCAGGGTGTTCAGCTCCAGCACAGAGGACGCCTGCATCCATCACTTGGCTGTGAGTGACCAGAGCAGTCCTTGCTCACCCTCGGGGCTGTGCCTGCCTCTTCAGGCAAACAGGCACGGCCCTCTCCCCTCCCATCTGCCCCAAACAGTCGCCTTCTCCAGGACATAGGGACACAGCCCCTTAGGGCCAGCAGGGACCCGCCCAGCAGCAGGTTCCCCTGCGCCAGCCATGCAGGGCCGCCCCACGCTGCTTGGGCCCCGGTGCACAAATACGAAGCCCAGGCAGCCCCTGCCTGCCCAGGCAGCTCTCTGCTTCTCCCCTGCCTGCACCCCCCTGCCCTGCTCTGCAGACTGGAAGCCTGGGGCAGGGCAAGGGCTGGGTCAGGGGCAGAGATGTGGCCTTTGCACAGGCTGAGCAGGCTGCAAGGTTGGGGGCAGGAGACACTCGTCACCACTCGCGTGTCGTGCCTCCTTTGTGCCCGCTCTTGCTGTTGCATCGCTCCTCAGAGGTGTGAGAGCAAGAGGCTGCCGATGCTCAGAGGACAGGAGGAGCCGGCACAGGCAACCATGTGGTGTGCGGCGAGGCGCAGGGCGCGGGGAAGCCAAGCGGCCCTCCACGGGCAGAGCTGCCCCTGGGTCGGGCTGTCTGGCCCCGGTGCCCTTGCCCTGAGGTGCCAGTGGGAAGCAGGAGCCACACGGAGCAGGGGCCCAGTGGGCTCTGCCAGTCTCTCACTGCCGCCTTTGTTTCAGCTGCTGGCCTCCAGCGACATTGAATCGGAGGAGTTTGCTGGCCTCTACAAAGTCCAGAGGTACCTGAGGCGTCCAAGCCTGGTGCTGCTCTCGCTGGTGCTCAGAGGCCTCATCACGCTGTCGCAGAGACCCGAGACGGTGAGCAGGGCCTGGTCAAGTGAAGCCATGTTGGCAGCCTGGGGCTGGGGAAGTGGGTAACGCGGTGGCTTGGCCTGCCCTGGGAGTCAGGAGGTGGGGTGACAGCTCCAAATGCCCCTGCTGTCCCCTTTACGGGCCCCAGGCTCCTTCAGGCTTGGACCTTGCCGCTGCAGCGCAAGGAGAAAAGCTCCCTCACCAGCAGCTCTCGCTCCTGGCTCATCCCTGTGGTGCCAGGCAGGAATTTCTGCTCCGCACCGAGGCAGCCAGCGCCAAGGTGCCTCAGTCGAGGGAGCCCTGTCCCCAGAAGAAGCGTTCTGCTGAGAGAGGGGGATGAGCCAGAGCCCAGGGTACAGCTGATGCTAGGGGCTGACTCTGGGGCTGGGGCAGTGGGCCTCTGTCATGACGGGGTCACCGCCTGCTCATTGCCAGCTTGGAGATGGCTGCCCTTCCCCGCACCCTGCGGTGCACGAGCCATGGGGGTCCGCAGAGTGCTGCCATGGAGGGGCCTGGTGGTGGCTGCCTGGGGAGCTTTCCAGGCCCGGAGGGTTACCAAGCCTTCTGCCCCTTTGGTTTGGGATTCCTGTGCCACCTGCCAGGAAGGCGGAGAGGAGGCTGGTGCTTAGTGGCCAGAGCATTTTTGCCAGGGTGGCCTTTCACCGCTTCACAAGAAGAAAATTCTGTGCTTCCTACAGGCAAGAAAAATGCTGGTCCTGCTGCCGGACATCATGGAGACGCAGCAGAATGCCAACACTGACAACAAGATGAAGGCCCTGCTTGTCTTCAGAAATGTGATGGGTCATATGACGAGGGAGGAGGCCAGCCTGACCGCTCTGCAGCTGGTGGAGAAGCTCCTGCCGCTCTTTGATGATGTAAGGCTGCTGTGATGTAAGCCACGCTGACGCCCTTGCTCAGGGAGAGGCTGTTGCTGACGTCCTCCTGTTCTCCTCCCTGCCAGGAGTCCAGCCAGCTGCGAGAGCTCTCCATCTGCCTCTTCAAAGAGGTGCTACAGATGGTGGTGGGGAACGACAAGCGGCAGGTGAAGGAGAACGTGCGGAGAAGCCTGCTCCGACTCTTCTTCCGCATGAGTGACGAGAGCGAGAGCGTGGCCAAGGTAGAGATTTCAAACGTGACCAGTGATGCGGGGAAGGGCGTGCTGCCAGCACAGGGGTGGGCTGGGCATCAGGGAGGGGGAAGGGCTGCTGGCAGTTGGCCTCTTGGCGTCTGTCTCACCCCAGGCTCCAACTGCCCGAGTCACTGAGGACAGGGCAGAGCTGCCCTCCTTCCCTGCCCCAGTCCCACCACTGCTGCAGAGGATGGAGATGTGGGGTCCCCTCCCATCCCTGCTCCCCACAGTCCTGTCCCTGGCAGGTGTTGGAGGCCAGGGCTTTGAGCCCCAATCCCTGTCCCCCTCTGCAGGCCTCTCAGGAAGCCCTCCTCGTCGCTGCAAAGCTGCTGAAGTGGAGGCAGCTCAAGCACCTGGCCCAGACACAGCAGACCTGGAGAATTGGGGAGTGCTTGGTGAGGACAACCCCCAGGCCCAGGGCCCGGGCTGGACAAGGGGTGCCCCTGTGCAGCTGTGCCTGGCCTGCCCTGCTCCAGCCCAGAGCCCGCAGCCTGGAGCTGCATCCTCCTTCCCTGCCCCCAGGCACAGAGCCCCCCAAGGGCTCTTCTCCAGGCCCCTCTCCCCTCCCCACCCTCAAGATGTCGAACGAGACCCTAGCCCACCCGGGCCCTGGCAGTGGGACAGAGGGCTCTCAGGACCTCCAGATCTGCCTCTGCCTGGGGCTCTCTCTGAACCTCAGCCCCACAGGGCTCCTGGCTGGGAGATGGGAAGGGCCTGAGGTGGGAGGGGGACTGGGGGTGCTGGGAGGAGGGACCGGTCCGGCCGAGAGTGGGGAGGGCCTGTGCCAGCCCCATGCCCTTGTGCTCTCTCCAGCTGGTGCAGGACAGGAGCAGACTTGAAGACTATCTGAGTCAGAGCCTGCCGTACTTGAAGGATGCTCAGGTCCCCTTGCGAGAGGCGGCCGTGAGGTTCATTGGTGAGCCACAGCCCCTGGAGACCCTCCTTTGGCAGCCTGGCCCCAGTGCCAGCCGCTGCACTGGCAGCAAGGGGCAGCCCTGTGGCTGCCAGAGCCCTGGCTGCCCCGGGCAGGGCCTGGGCAGCCAGGGGCTCTGGGCCTCCCTCTCCCAGCCCTGCCCACGCAGGTGGGCTTGGTGGCCGCCCTGCTCAGTCCCACCCCGCCTCGGGTCCCGTCCTTCCCTGGGGTCACCCTGCTGAGGGGGAGGAGGGTGTGCAGCCAAACCGGCAGAGCCGGGAGCTGTGCTGCTGGGAGCACGCTGGGGAGCGGGAGGTCTGACGCAGCTCTGTGCCTAGGGCTTGCCGCGCGGCACCGGAGGGACCAAAGCGAGGAGGAGCTGGCTGAGCTCTGCAGCGGTGAGCAGGGGCAGTGCTGTGTGTGGCGGGGCTGGTGGGGCAGGGGCCCCAGCCTGGGCAGGGTGCTGCCATGCCTTGCCCTGCTGCAGGGAAATGCTTCAAGGGCAGGGGAACATCTCAGGGGCATTTGGGGCATTCCTGAGCAGCAGCTTCCAGCTGATGCCTTTGTCCCACCTGCTCCTCCTGGCCAGGGAAAGGGATGGGTGGGGCTGGCATGGTCCGGAGGGGATGCCTGGGGGTCTCTGCAGATCGGTGGGCTTCAGCTCTGTTCTCTTTCCTCCTCTTGCAGCCCTACAGCTTTTGGAGAAAGATGACGAACTCTCGGTCTCGTCCCTGGCAATTCAGACCGTGCTCCTCCTGAGATCTCCCAGGAAGCAGCCAAAACGGGGATGGGCCCTGTGGGCGCTCTGCTGCTGGCCCTGCAAAGCTGGGCAGAAGTGAAGCGCTCTCCAAGAAAATGGCTCTCTTGGATTAAAGCTGGAAGCACAAGTCCGAGGCCATGGTGTCCTTCACACAGGAAGCACCCTGAGCGTGCCCACGGCAGCACAGCACACGCTGACGCAGGGCGTCCTTGCCGCAAAGCCCCAGCTGCCCTGCTGGACTGCCACACCTGGAGGTTTCATCCTGCTGTTCAGACGCGGCCACCTCTGGCATGCTCTGGGCTTGCACATCCTTGTTTGGGAGCCGCGGGAGAAGTTTCCCTGTGGAGAGGGAGCAGCTGTGCCCTCAGGGGCACCCTGCCCCACCTCCTCTGGGCTGCTGAGGCCGGGCTCCCAGCCCTTTGGCCTCTGCCCCGACACATCCCCCTCACCAGTGCTTCTTGTCCTTCTACACTGAGCCCAGCTTCTCAGCAGGAGGACTACACTGCTGTCCCCACGCTTACCTGGTGTAGAATATGGAAAAGAAATTACAATTAGCAAATAGTAATTCTACCCGTAGCCCATATCTATCTAGTCTATAGCCTACAGCTCTGGACGCACAGACCAGCCTATATTTCCTGTATCTGCTTACTCGATGATGTGTCCAGAAAGCCAAATCCTCATTACCTTTAAGAGAGAATGCAACGGGGGGGGGGAAAGGGGAAGAAAGAAAAGGTGGAGAAAAGGAAAAGGGTGGGCACACAACTGAAAAAGAAAGGAGCGCAGTTATCGCGAAGACCAGCGCAGCCCCCCTCGCTCTTTGATGCCCGCAGGTGTCTGCGTTCAGATGGGAACCAGCAGAAAAACCCTGACAGGGCTCCTTTTCACTGTCCTCCTCCCTGCGTGCGTGCTGGGACCTCCTCGTTTCCCCGAAGGCCTCCCAGACTCCCAGGGGGTAGCAAACAACTGCACCTGCAGAAGCAAAGGGGCGGCCGTGCCTCGGCTTCGGAGAGGCCCAAAGCCGCCCTGGGCCCCAGCAGCCCCTGGCGCCCCGGCATTTGCTTGGCCCCGAGGCCCCGCGGGGCCTGCCAGCACCGGGGACCCCCGGGGACAGAAGCCAAGGACAGCGGTCAGCCCCCGTGGGGAGAGGGACAGGGCTCTGTCCCCCCTTCTGGCCGCAGGAGGACGCCCTGGGCCGCGCCAGCACAGGGCGTCTCTCCTCCTCAGCGCCCGGGGGCAGCGAGGCCTGAGGGAGGCCCTGGGTGCCGGGCTCAGCCTGGCCGCTGCCAGCGGCTCCCGGCACGCAGCTCCTCCTGCCCAGGGCGGTGGCTGGAGCACAGCCAGAGCCACCCTTTGGGAAAGCCGTGCCGGTGCCCAGCAAAGCCCGGGCAGCTCCCCCCCGGCCCTGCCCCCGGCCCTGCCCCTCGCCCTTCCCTCCCCTCCCGCCCTGCGCAGGCCCAGCCCCCCCAGCCGCGCCATTGGCCACGGCGGAGCCAATCGGCGGAGCCGGAGGCGGGCTGTCAGTCAGAGCCGGGTGGGGGCGGGGCCGGAGGGGGCCGAGGCCCAGGGGCCTGAGGAGAAAGGGGCGGGAGCCGGGCCGGGGGCAGCCGGGGCCCCGGGGGAGCAGGGCCAGGCCAGGGCCAGGGCCAGGGCCAGGGCCAGGCCAGGGCCAGGGCCAGGCCACAGGGCCAGGGCCAGGCCACAGGGCCAGGGGAGCTGCAGGAGCAGGTATGTGCCAGTGGGGATGGGCCTGGGGCAGGGGCCTGGAGGCCTCACCGCCCACGGGCCCCGCCACGGCCCAGTCCCCAGCCCTGGGCCCGAGGGCTCAGCCCCAGGGCCAGCCCCAGCAGCAGGGTGGGAGCGGTTCCTGCTGCTGCCCCCAGGGTCGCCAGCCCCAGCCCTGCCAGCTGGAGGTGGGTGTTGGATGTCCGCAGGGCAGGGGAAGGCAGAGTGGCCTCCTCTCTGCAGGCGGCTCCGGGCTTTGGGGCAGGCATGCTGTGGTGGGGACAGGCCAGGGGCCTTTGCTGTCCCCTCCTGTGGGTCTGGTGCTGATGGACAGCCCCGCCTCTGCCGACAGCCTTTGAGAAATGGGGATTTCCAGACACGGAGCTGTTTCTGCCTCCTGGTGGGAGCACGCGCCGGGGCGTTGTTGGCAGAGCAGCCGGTGGGGAGCGCTCCTGGTTGGAGGCAGCTCCCTTGGCAGATGCTTGTGCGACCGCCAACCGGCCCAAAAACTTTCTAACGCCAAATTGGCATTCAGAAAGCAGGCCTTCTTTATTGCAGCGCTGGGTGCACGGGGGATACCTCAGCCCAGTGTGCATGCCGTAGGTCACGCCAGCAAAGTGTGACACACAGCAAAGTGTGACACACAGCGCTGGGTGCACGGGGGATACCTCAGCCCAGTGTGCATGCCGTAGGTCACGCCAGCAAAGTGTGACACACTTAAAACGTACAGATTCCTTAATTTTCCAAGGAAAGTCACTGATATTGCAGTTATTTCCCAGAAATCATGACCATATTTCCCCTCCCACCGGAGCATGCGCTGTTTGATTCTGGGGCTTCTTTTGGGGGCCCTTGGTGGTCGTTCTCCTCAAGTTCCAGCTGTCCGCTTTTTGACCTCGTTGGTTTTTTCCACCTCAGCATGCTGATTTGGCGGTTTCCTTTTGTTAAGAAGACAGCTGACACTCGCCAGTGTTCAGGGAGTTTCTTGGTTTCTGTTCAGACTGCCCATGATCTTTGTGCTGAGCTCACTCTTTGATTCAGAGATTCCTTCTTACCTTACAGGCCTCTCCTCTGTCCTTGCTTTCTGCGGGCATGCTGATTCACTTCCTTCCTAGCTCTACTCTGTCCTTGGGAGCTGTCAGTTGTTGGTGACCAGCTTCTTCTAAGCAGGCCTTGATGATGAACGTTTTGAAGCAGGCCTTGGTAATGAACTCCTTTTCTGAATCCCACAGGTAACGCTTGTGCCCCTCTCTGGGCCCCAAGGTGGGATACCTGCCTGTCCCCCCACCCAAGCTGTGCTGCGGGCTTCTGGGAAACGGGGGTACCGAGGGCGGATGGTTTTACCACAGCCGGGAAGGTCCGGTAACCTGTCAGGGACTTTTTTTTTCCTGGTGCTTGCAGTAGCAGGTTATTTGTTTTTGTCAATGTATTTTTTCTGAGGAAACTTCACCCAGGAAAGCGCAGCGTTTAGCTCTGGTTGCTCTCTGTGTGGCCTGTGCCTGTCCTCAGCCAGGCACACAGCAGCTTTCAGAGGAGGAATGGGACTATTCCAGGGTGAGGTGAGCAGTGGGGATCCCAGGCCTGTTGTGTGTAAGGCAATCAGGGGAAAATGTGCGGTTAGAGCTGCCTGTGTTGCTTCCCCCTTGGATTGCAGTGCTCCCCTCTAGTTCTCTGTAATCCTCACTTCTACGAGTCGGCTGCATCGGGTTTAAATTTCTGTAAGTTGCTGGTACACTTTGCAGGTGTTTCGACTTGGTTCTTCCCAGGTTTGAAAATTCCGTGTGCAGGTCTCTCTACTTTCTTCTCCCCTCTGTCCCACAGAACCGTATGTGCCTGCAGGGGCTGCAGAGTCTGTGTTTGCTCCCCGTGGTGAGGAAAACACGGGCATGAAAAAGATAGCGATTCTGAAAAGAGCCCTTTCTTTGTGCTCCTTTTCACATTCAGTTGCCTGTTGTGGGTTCTTAAATGATGTGAGTTACTCTGAGTCTTAGCAATCCCTTGTTTGCACGCCTGTGCTCAGGAGGTGCCTCAGAAACTCTGTTTGGGCATTGCTTATGCCAGACAAGTAACCGTAGCCCTTTCTGAAAAATAGCTCCTGGGTGAGTTAGT